>NW_027646197.1:0-135000 GCF_951394435.1 Stenella coeruleoalba
GTGGAACCTAGAGTATGATCAACCATGTGATTGGGAGACGTGTTCAAATATTTCTCAGTTTTCGTATCCTTGTACTCGGGTGCAACATTCCAGACGCTTTACTAACACTCTCCCGACTTGGAGAGTCAGTCCCTTAAATCTCCTGTTTGGCCCAGTGTGCAATTTCTGCGGAAGATGAACAGGAATAGCGAGAACCAATGAGAGACTAGCTGGAAGTGTCTGGACGGGCAAATTTAACTCTCATTTCCCACCAGGAAGAGGAATTAACCAAAGGCTCAGCGTGCCGTGCCGGAACCAGATTAGGGCCTGAAGCCATGCTGCGGTGTTGCGGCCAGGTCACAAGAAAGCGAGTTGAAGAAAGGAGCTCAGGGGCACTGTAATTCACAAACCTGCAGAGTTATAAATGACAGCTATCGTCCAAAAATAGACTGAAGTAAGGCTGCCAAGAGGACTTGAAAGCGGGGCAGAATTGCAGGAAACCGATTTCAGGAGGTAGACTGGAATTGCATTGAAAGCATAGGAAAAGAGGCAGAACGTCCACAATGATGCACTTGGCCGAAAAGGGCGTATGCGTTTTTTCCTGAATATATTCAGGAAAAAACGCATACGCCCTTTTTGGCCAACCAAGCAAGCTTGCAAAGGAAATCTGCACTACAATGAAGTCCCACTTCTCCCTGGTCAAAAGGGCCATCTGAAAAAAGTATAAAATCCAGAAAGGCAGGACAGGCACTGGAGAACTGGGAGCCTTCTTATGGTGATGGGCGGGATGTAAATTGCCAACAGACACACGGGAGAAGTGTATGGTATTTCCTGAAACATCTAAAAAACAAAGCAACAGAGCCTAGGGCACTTCAACTTATGGCCCTATAGCTTAGGGAAATTAAAATCAAAAAGACACAGCCACCCCAAAGTTTGGGACGCCTCTGTTTACAAGAACCTCGTTTACAGTACAAGTTCAACATCGCAGAAAGTGAAAAATGGATAAAGAAGTTGTGGTATTTACTTACAAAGCTATATCACTCAGCAATGAAATCTATGTCATCAGGCCCTTAGCAGCACAATGAGTGGATTCAGGTATGATGATTCTAACTGAAATAAGTCACACAGAAAAAGAAACATCATAAGATATCAGTAATACACGGAATGTAAACTTGGCTACACAGGACCTGAATTACAGAACACAACAGGGTCTCAAATTTAGAAAACCAACTTATGCTTGCTTAAGGGGAAAGGTGAGTTGGGGTGCTGCATAAAACCAGAGATTGAAATGAGCACAGATAAAGTTCCTTAAGCCAAATATGGAATAGACAAGAGCTACTGCTTGCTCAACAAAATGGACTCAACACCGCATATTAAACGCCTAAGAATGTACCTGACTAGTAAGTATCTTAAAACCTATGGATTGCTATGTCTCCGAAAGAGAATCAAGCATGTGTACAGGGGCATAAACGCAGCAGTGATAGGATTGGAGAGGTTCGGTGAGCAAATGAAGACCCTTTGAAGTCATATTGCATGGTACCTATTCCACGGGTCTCAACTCTCCAGGTTTAAGGTATTCTTCCTTCAGCTAAAACATGCATGTGGAACTCAAGTATGATCAACCATGTGAACGGGAGACGTGTTCAAATATGTCTCAGTTTTCCTCCCCTGGTACTCGGGTGCAACATTCCAGATGCTTTACTAACACTCTCCCCACTTGGAGAGTCAGTCCCTTTAACCTCCTGTTTGGCCCAGTTTGCAATTTCTGCGGAAGATGAACAGGAATAGCGAGAACCAATGAGAGACTAGCTGGAGGTGTCTGGATGGGCAAATTTAACTCTCATTTCCAACCAGGAAGAGGAATTAACCAAAGGCTCAGCGTGCCGTGCCAGAACCAGATTAGGGCCTAAAGACATCCTGCGGTGTTGCGGCCAGCTTTCAAGAAAGCGAGTTGAAGAAAGGAGCTCAGGGGCACTGTAATTCACAAACCTGCAGAGTTATAAATGACAGCTATTGTCCAAAAATATACTGAAGTGAGGCTGCCAAGAGGACTTGAAAGCGGGGCAGAATTGCAGGAAACCGATTTCAGGAGGTAGACTGGAATTGCATTGAAAACATATGAAGAGAGTCAGAAACTCGACAATGATGCACTTGGCTAAAAAGGGCGTATGCGTTTTTTCCTGAATATATTCAGGAAAAAACGCATACGCACTTTTTGGCCAACCAAGCAAGCTTGCAAAGGAAATCTGCACTACAATGAAGTCTCACTTCCACCTGGTCAAAAGGGCCATCTGAAAAAAGTGTAGAATCCATAAAGGCACGACAGGCCATGGAGAACTGGGAGCCTTGTTATGCTGATGGGCGGGATGTAAATTGCCAACAGCCACTCTGGAGAAGTGTATGGTGTTTCCTGAAACATCTAAAAAACAAATCAACAGAGCCTAGGGCAATTCCACTTATGGTCCTATAGCATAGGGAAATTAAAATCAAAAAGACACAGCCACCCCAAAGTTTGGGACGCCTCTGTTTACAAGAACCTCGTTTACAGTACAAGTTCAACATCGCAGAAAGTGAAAAATGGATAAAGAAGTTGTGGTATTTACTTACAAAGCTATATCACTCAGCAATGAAATCTATGTCATCAGGCCCTTAGCAGCACAATGAGTGGATTCAGGTATGATGATTCTAACTGAAATAAGTCACACAGAAAAAGAAACATCATAAGATATCAGTAATACACGGAATGTAAACTTGGCTACACAGGACCTGAATTACAGAACACAACAGGGTCTCAAATTTAGAAAACCAACTTATGCTTGCTTAAGGGGAAAGGTGAGTTGGGGTGCTGCATAAAACCAGAGATTGAAATGAGCACAGATAAAGTTCCTTAAGCCAAATATGGAATAGACAAGAGCTACTGCTTCCTCAACAAAATGGACTCAACACCGCATATTAAACGCCTAAGAATGTACCTGACTAGTAAGTATCTTAAAACCTATGGATTGCTATGTCTCCGAAAGAGAATCAAGCATGTGTACAGGGGCATAAACGCAGCAGTGATAGGATTGGAGAGGTTCGGTGAGCAAATGAAGACCCTTTGAAGTCATATTGCATGGTACCTATTCCACGGGTCTCAACTCTCCAGGTTTAAGGTATTCTTCCTTCAGCTAAAACATGCAGGTGGAACCCAAGTATGATCAACCATGTGAACGGGAGACGTGTTCCAATATGTCTCAGTTTTCCTCCCCTGGTACTGGGGTGCAACATTCCAGACGCTTTACTAACACTCTCCCCACTTGGAGAGTCAGTCCCTTTAACCTCCTGTTTGGCCCAGTTTGCAATTTCTGCGGAAGATGAACAGGAATAGCGAGAACCAATGAGAGACTAGCTGGAGGTGTCTGGATGGGCAAATTTAACTCTCATTTCCCACCAGGAAGAGGAATTAACCAAAGGCTCAGCGTGCCGTGCCAGAACCAGATTAGGGCCTAAAGACATCCTGCGGTGATGCGGCCAGCTTTCAAGAAAGCGAGTTGAAGAAAGGAGCTCAGGGGCACTGTAATTCACAAACCTGCAGAGTTATAAATGACAGCTATTGTCCAAAAATATACTGAAGTGAGGCTGCCAAGAGGACTTGAAAGCGGGGCAGAATTGCAGGAAACCGATTTCAGGAGGTAGACTGGAATTGCATTGAAAACATATGAAGAGAGTCAGAAACTCGACAATGATGCACTTGGCTAAAAAGGGCGTATGTGTTTTTTCCTGAATATATTCAGGAAAAAATGCATACGCACTTTTTGGCCAACCAAGCAAGCTTGCAAAGGAAATCTGCACTACAATGAAGTCTCACTTCCACCTGGTCAAAAGGGCCATCTGAAAAAAGTGTAGAATCCATAAAGGCACGACAGGCCATGGAGAACTGGGAGCCTTGTTATGCTGATGGGCGGGATGTAAATTGCCAACAGCCACTCTGGAGAAGTGTATGGTGTTTCCTGAAACATCTAAAAAACAAATCAACAGAGCCTAGGGCACTTCCACTTATGGTCCTATAGCATAGGGAAATTAAAATCAAAAAGACACAGCCACCCCAAAGTTTGGGACGCCTCTGTTTACAAGAACCTCATTTACAGTACAAGTTCAACATCGCAGAAAGTGAAAAATGGATAAAGAAGTTGTGGTATTTACTTACAAAGCTATATCACTCAGCAATGAAATCTATGTCATCAGGCCCTTAGCAGCACAATGAGTGGATTCAGGTATGATGATTCTAACTGAAATAAGTCACACAGAAAAAGAAACATCATAAGATATCAGTAATACACGGAATGTAAACTTGGCTACACAGGACCTGAATTACAGAACACAACAGGGTCTCAAATTTAGAAAACCAACTTATGCTTGCTTAAGGGGAAAGGTGAGTTGGGGTGCTGCATAAAACCAGAGATTGAAATGAGCACAGATAAAGTTCCTTAAGCCAAATATGGAATAGACAAGAGCTACTGCTTCCTCAACAAAATGGACTCAACACCGCATATTAAACGCCTAAGAATGTACCTGACTAGTAAGTATCTTAAAACCTATGGATTGCTATGTCTCCGAAAGAGAATCAAGCATGTGTACAGGGGCATAAACGCAGCAGTGATAGGATTGGAGAGGTTCGGTGAGCAAATGAAGACCCTTTGAAGTCATATTGCATGGTACCTATTCCACGGGTCTCAACTCTCCAGGTTTAAGGTATTCTTCCTTCAGCTAAAACATGCAGGTGGAACCCAAGTATGATCAACCATGTGAACGGGAGACGTGTTCCAATATGTCTCAGTTTTCCTCCCCTGGTACTCGGGTGCAACATTCCAGACGCTTTACTAACACTCTCCCCACTTGGAGAGTCAGTCCCTTTAACCTCCTGTTTGGCCCAGTTTGCAATTTCTGCGGAAGATGAACAGGAATAGCGAGAACCAATGAGAGACTAGCTGGAGGTGTCTGGATGGGCAAATTTAACTCTCATTTCCCACCAGGAAGAGGAATTAACCAAAGGCTCAGCGTGCCGTGCCAGAACCAGATTAGGGCCTAAAGACATCCTGCGGTGTTGCGGCCAGCTTTCAAGAAAGCGAGTTGAAGAAAGGAGCTCAGGGGCACTGTAATTCACAAACCTGCAGAGTTATAAATGACAGCTATTGTCCAAAAATATACTGAAGTGAGGCTGCCAAGAGGACTTGAAAGCGGGGCAGAATTGCAGGAAACCGATTTCAGGAGGTAGACTGGAATTGCATTGAAAACATATGAAGAGAGTCAGAAACTCGACAATGATGCACTTGGCTAAAAAGGGCGTATGCCTTTTTTCCTGAATATATTCAGGAAAAAACGCATACGCACTTTTTGGCCAACCAAGCAAGCTTGCAAAGGAAATCTGCACTACAATGAAGTCTCACTTCCACCTGGTCAAAAGGGCCATCTGAAAAAAGTGTAGAATCCATAAAGGCACGACAGGCCATGGAGAACTGGGAGCCTTGTTATGCTGATGGGCGGGATGTAAATTGCCAACAGCCACTCTGGAGAAGTGTATGGTGTTTCCTGAAACATCTAAAAAACAAATCAACAGAGCCTAGGGCACTTCCACTTATGGTCCTATAGCATAGGGAAATTAAAATCAAAAAGACACAGCCACCCCAAAGTTTGGGACGCCTCTGTTTACAAGAACCTCGTTTACGGTACAAGTTCAATATCGCAGAAAGTGAAAAATGGATAAAGAAGTTGTGGTACTTACGTACAATGCAATATCACTCAGCAATGAAATCTATGTGATCAGGCCCGTAGCAGCATAATGAGTGGATTCCGGTATGATGATTCGAACTGAAATAAGTCACACAGAAAAGAAACATCATAAGGTATAACTAATACACAGAATGTGAACTTGGCCACACATGAACTGAATTACAAAACAGAACAGTGTCTCAAGTTTAGAAAACCAACTTACGCTTGCTTAACGGGGAAGGTGAGTTGGGGTGCTGCATAAAACCAGAGATTGAAATGAGCACAGATAAAGTTCCTTAAGCCAAATATGGAATAGACAAGAGCTACTCCTTGCTCAACGAAATGGACTCAACACCGTATATTAAACGCCTAAGAATGTACCTGACTAGTAAGTATGTTAAAACCTATGGATTGCTATGTCTCCGAAAGAGAATCAAGCATGTGTACAGGGGCATAAACGCAGCAGTGATAGGATTGGAGAGGTTCTGTGAGCAAATGAAGACCCTTTGAAGTCATATTGCATGGTACCCATTCCACGGGTCTCAACTCTGCAGGTTTCAGGTATTCTTCCTTCAGCTACAACATGCATGTGGAACCCAGAGTATGATCAACCATGTGATGGGGAGAGGTGTTCAAATATGTCTCAGTTTTCCTCCCCTGGTACTCGGGTGCAACATTTCAGACCCTTTACTAACACTCTCCCCACTTGGAGAGTCAGCGCCTTTAACCTCCTGTTTGGCCCAGTTTGCAATTTCTGGGGAAGATGAACAGGAATAGCAAGAACCAATGAGAGACTAGCTGGAGGTGTCTGGACGGGCAAATTTAACTCTCATTTCCCACCAGGAAGAGGAATTAACCAAAGGCTCAGCGTGCCGTGCCGGAACCAGATTAGGGCCTGAAGCCATCCTGCGGTGTTGCGGCCAGGTCACAAGAAAGCGAGTTGAAGAAAGGAGCTCAGGGGCACTGTAATTCAAAAACCTGCAGAGTTATAAATGACAGCTATCGTCCAAAAATAGACTGAAGTAAGGCTGCCAAGAGGACTTGAAAGCGGGGCAGAATTGCAGGAAACCGATTTCAGGAGGTAGACTGGAATTGCATTGAAAGCATAGGAAAAGAGGCAGAACGTCCACAATGATGCACTTGGCCAAAAAGGGCGTATGCGTTTTTTCCTGAATATATTCAGGAAAAAACGCATACGCCCTTTTTGGCCAACCAAGCAAGCTTGCAAAGGAAATCTGCACTACAATGAAGTCTCACTTCCCCCCGGTCAAAAGGGCCATCTGAAAAATGTGTAAAATCCAGAAAGGCAACAGGCCATTGAGAACTGGGAGCCTTGTTATGCTGATGGGCGGGATGTAAATTGCCAACAGACACTCGGGAGAAGTGTATGGTGTTTCCTGAAACATCTAAAAAACAAAGCAACAGAACCTCGGGCACTTCCACTTATGGTCCTATAGCTTAGGGAAATTAAAATCAAAAAGACACAGCCACCCCAAAGTTTGGAACGGCTCTGTTTACAAGAACCTCGTTTACAGTACAAGTTCAACATCGCAGAAAGTGAAAAATGGAGAAAGAACTTGTGGTATTTACTTACAAAGCAATATCACTCAGCAATGAAATCTGTGTCATCAGGCCCTTAGCAGCACAATGAGTGGATTCAGGTATGATGATTCTAACTGAAATAAGTCACACAGAAAAAGAACCATCATAAGATATCAGTAATACACGGAATGTAAACTTGGCTACACAGGAACTGAATTACAGAACAGAACAGGGTCTCAAATTTAGAAAACCAACTTATGCTTGCTTAAGGGGAAAGGTGAGTTGGGGTGCTGCATAAAACCAGAGATTGAAATGAGCACAGATAAAGTTGCTTAAGCCAAATATGGAATAGACAAGAGCTACTCCTTGCTCAACGAAATGGACTCAACACCGCATATTAAACGCCTAAGAATGTACCTGACTAGTAAGTATCTTAAAACCGATGGATTGCTATGTCTCCGAAAGAGAATCAAGCATGTGTACAGGGGCATAAACGCAGCAGTGATAGGATTGGAGAGGTTCGGTGAGCAAATGAAGACCCTTTGAAGTCATATTGCATGGTACCCATTCCACGGGTTTCAACTACCTAGGTTTTAGGTATTCTTCCTTCAGCTAAAACATGCATGTGGAACCCAGAGTATGATCAACCATGTGATCGGGAGACGTGTTCAAATATGTCTCAGATTTCGTACCCTGGTACTCGGGTGCAACATTCCAGACGCTATACTAACACTCTCCCCACTTGGAGAGTCAGCACCTTTAACCTCCTGTTTGGCCCAGTTTGCAATTTCTGCGGAAGATGAACAGGAATAGCGAGAACCAATGAGAGACTAGCTGGAGGTGTCTGGACGGGCAAATTTAACTATCATTTCCCTCCAGAAAGAGGAATTAACCAAAGGCTCAGCGTGCCGTGCCGGAACCAGATTAGGGCCTGAAGCCATCCTGCGGTGTTGCGGCCAGCTCACAAGAAAGCGAGTTGAAGAAAGGAGCTCAGGGGCACTGTAATTCACAAACCTGCAGAGTTATAAATGACAGCTATCGTCCAAAAATACACGGAAGTAAGGCTGCCAAGAGGACTTGAAAGCGGGGCAGAATTGCAGGAAACCGATTTCAGGAGGTAGACTGGAATTGCATTGAAAGCATAGGAAAAGAGGCAGAACGTCCACAATGATGCACTTGGCCAAAAAGGGCGTATGCGTTTTTTCCTGAATATATTCAGGAAAAAACGCATACGCCCTTTTTGGCCAACCAAGCAAGCTTGCAAAGGAAATCTGCACTACAATGAAGTTTCACTTCCCCCCGGTCAAAAGGGCCATCTGAAAAAAGTGTAAAATCCAGAAAGGCAGGACAGGCCATGGAGAACTGGGAGCCTTGTTATGCTGATGGGCGGGATGTAAATTGCCAACAGACACTCTGGAGAAGTGTATGGTGTTTCCTGAAACATCTAAAAAACAAAGCAACAGAGCCTAGGGCACTTCCACTTATGGTCCTATAGCTTAGGGAAATTAAAATCAAAAAGACACAGCCACCCCAAAGTTTGGGACGCCTCCGTTTACAAGAACCTCATTTACCGTACAAGTTCAATATCACAGAAAGTGAAAAATGGATAAAGAACTTGTGGTATTCACTTACAAAGCAATATCACTCAGCAATGAAATCTATGTCATCAGGCCCTTAGCAGCACAATGAGTGGATTCAGGTATGATGATTCTAACTGAAATAAGTCACACAGAAAAAGAAACATCATAAGATATCAGTAATACACGGAATATAAACTTGGCTACACAGGAACTGAATTACAGAACAGAACAGGGTCTCAAATTTAGAAAACCAACTTATGCTTGCTTAAGGGTAAAGGTGAGTTGGGGTGCTGCATAAAACCAGAGATTGAAATGAGCACAGATAAAGTTCCTTAAGCCAAATATGGAATAGACAAGAGCTACTCCTTGCTCAACGAAATGGACTCAACACCGCATATTAAACGCCTAAGAATGTACCTGACTAGTAAGTATCTTAAAACCTATGGATTGCTATGTCTCCGAAAGAGAATCAAGCAAGTGTACAGGGGCATAAACGCAGCAGTGATAGGATTGGAGAGGTTCGGTGAGCAAATGAAGACCCTTTGAAGTCATATTGAATGCTACCCATTCCACGGGTTTCAACTACCCAGGTTTTAGGTATTCTTCCTTCAGCTAAAACATGCATGTGGAACCCAGAGTATAATCAACCATGTGATCGGGAGACGTGTTCAAATATGTCTCAGTTTTCGTACCCTGGTACTCGGGTGCAACATTCCAGACGCTTTACTAACACTCTCCCCACTTGGAGAGTCAGTCCCTTTAACCTCCTGTTTGGCCCAGTTTGCAATTTCTGTGGAAGATGAACAGGAATAGCGAGAACCAATGAGAGACTAGCTGGAGGTGTCTGGATGGGCAAATTTAACTCTCATTTCCCACCAGGAAGAGGAATTAACCAAAGGCTCAGCGTGCCGTGCCAGAGCCAGATTAGGGCCTGAAGACATCCTGCGGTGTTGCGGCCAGCTCACAAGAAAGCGAGTTGAAGAAAGGAGTTCAGGGGCTCTGTAATTCACAAACCTGCAGAGTTATAAATGACAGCTATCGTCCAAAAATAGACAGAAGTAAGGCTGCCAAGAGGACTTGAAAGCGGGGCAGAATTGCAGGAAACCGATTTCAGGAGGTAGACTGGAATTGCATTGAAAGCATAGGAAAAGAGGCAGAACGTCCACAATGATGCACTTGGCCAAAAAGGGCGTATGCATTTTTTCCTGAATATATTCAGGAAAAAACGCATACGCCCTTTTTGGCCAATCAAGCAAACTTGCAAAGGACATCTGCACTACAATGAAGTCTCACTTCTACCCGGTCAAAAGGTCCATCTGAAAAAAGTGTAAAATCCAGAAAGGCAGGACAGGCCATGGAGAACTGGGAGCCTTGTTATGCTGATGGGCGGGATGTAAATTGCCAACAGACACTCAGGAGAAGTGTATGGTGTTTCCTGAAACATCTAAAAAACAAAGCAACAGAGCCTAGGGCACTTCCACTTATGGTCCTATAGCTTAGGGAAATTAAAATCAAAAAGACACAGCCACCCCAAAGTTTGGGACGCCTCCGTTTACAAGAACCGCATTTACCGTACAAGTTCAATATCACAGAAAGTGAAAAATGGATAAAGAACTTGTGGTACTTACGTACAATGCAGTATCACTCAGCAATGAAATCTATGTCATCAGGCCCATAGCAGCATAATGAGTGGATTAAGGTACGATGATTCTAACTGAAATAAGTCACACAGAAAAAGAAACATCATAAGATATCACTAATACACGGAATGTAAACTTGGCTACACAGGAACTGAATTACAGAACAGAACAGGGTCTCAAATTTAGAAAACCAACTTATGCTTGCTTAAGGGGAAAGGTGAGTTGGGGTGCTGCATAAAACCAGAGATTGAAATGAGCACAGATAAAGTTCCTTAAGCCAAATATGGAATAGACAAGAGCTACTCCTTGCTCAATGAAATGGACTCAACACCGCATATTAAACGCCTAAGAATGTACCTGACTAGTAAGTATCTTTAAACCTATGGATTGCTATGTCTCCGAAAGAGAATCAAGCATGTGTACAGGGGCATAAACGCAGCAGTGATAGGATTGGAGAGGTTCGGTGAGCAAATGAAGACCCTTTGAAGTCATATTGCATGGTACCCATTACACGGGTCTTAACTCTCCAGGTTTAAGGTATTCTTCCTTCAGCTAAAACCTGCATGTGGAACCCAGAGTATGATCAACCATGTGAACGGGAGACGTGTTCAAATATGTCTCAGTTTTCCTCCCCTGGTACTCGGGTGCAACATTCCAGACGCTTTACTAACACTCTCCCCACTTGGAGAGTCAGCGCCTTTAACCTCCTGTTTGGCCCAGTTTGCAATTTCTGCGGAAGATGAACAGGAATAGCGAGAACCAATGAGAGACTAGCTGGAGGTGTCTGGACGGGCAAATTTAACTCTCATTTCCCACCAGGAAGTGGAAATAACCAAAGGCTCAGCGTGCCGTGCCGGAACCAGATTAGGGCCTGAAGCCATCCTGTGGTGTTGCGGCCAGGTCACAAGAAAGCGAGTTGAAGAAAGGAGCTCAGGGGCACTGTAATTCACAAACCTGCAGAGTTATAAATGACAGCTATCGTCCAAAAATAGACTGAAGTAAGGCTGCCAAGAGGACTTGAAAGCGGGGCAGAATTGCAGGAAACCGATTTCAGGAGGTAGACTGGAATTGCATTGAAAGCATAGGAAAAGAGGCAGAACGTCCACAATGATGCACTTGGCCAAAAAGGGCGTATGCATTTTTTCCTGAATATATTCAGGAAAAAACGCATATGCCCTTTTTGGCCAACCAAGCAAGCTTGCAAAGGAAATCTGCACTACAATGAAGTCTCACTTCCCCCCGGTCAAAAGGGCCATCTGAAAAAAGTGTAAAATCCAGAAAGGCAGGACAGGCCATGGAGAACTGGGAGCCTTGTTATGCTGATGGGCGGGATGTAAATTGCCAACAGACACTCGGGAGAAGTGTATGGTGTTTCCTGAAACATCTAAAAAACAAAGCAACAGAGCCTAGGGCACTGCCACTTATGGTCCTATAGCTTAGGGAAATTAAAATCAAAAAGACACAGCCACCCCAAAGTTTGGGACGCCTCTGTTTACAAGAACCTCGTTTACAGTACAAGTTCAACATCGCAGAAAGTGAAAAATGGATAAAGAAGTTGTGGTATTCACTTACAAAGCAATATCACTCAGCAATGAAATCTATGTCATCAGGCCCTTAGCAGCACAATGAGTGGATTCAGGTATGATGATTCTAACTGAAATAAGTCACACAGAAAACGAAACATCATAAGATATCAGTAATACACGGAATGTAAACTTGGCTACACAGGAACTGAATTACAGAACAGAACAGGGTCTCAAATTTAGAAAACCAACTTATTCTTGCTTAAGGGTAAAGGTGAGTTGGGGTGCTGCATAAAACCAGAGATTGAAATGAACACAGATAAAGTTCCTTAAGCCAAATATGGAATAGACAAGAGCTACTCCTTGCTCAACGAAATGGACTCAACACCGCATATTAAACGCCTAAGAATGTACCTGACTAGTAAGTATCTTAAAACCTATAGATTGCTATGTCTCCGAAAGAGAATCAAGCATGTGTACAGGGGCATAAACGCAGCAGTGATAGGATTGGAGAGGTTCGGTGAGCAAATGAAGACCCTTTGAAGTCATATTGCATGTTACCCATTCCACGGGTTTCAACTACCCAGGTTTTAGGTATTCTTCCTTCAGCTAAAACATGCATGTGGAACCCAGAGTATAATCAACCATGTGATCGGGAGACGTGTTCAAATATGTCTCAGTTTTCGTACCCTGGTACTCGGGTGCAACATTCCAGACGCTTTACTAACACTCTCCCCACTTGGAGAGTCAGTCCCTTTAACCTCCTGTTTGGCCCAGTTTGCAATTTCTGTGGAAGATGAACAGGAATAGCGAGAACCAATGAGAGACTAGCTGGAGGTGTCTGGATGGGCAAATTTAACTCTCATTTCCCACCAGGAAGAGGAATTAACCAAAGGCTCAGCGTGCCGTGCCAGAGCCAGATTAGGGCCTGAAGACATCCTGCGGTGTTGCGGCCAGCTCACAAGAAAGCGAGTTGAAGAAAGGAGTTCAGGGGCTCTGTAATTCACAAACCTGCAGAGTTATAAATGACAGCTATCGTCCAAAAATAGACAGAAGTAAGGCTGCCAAGAGGACTTGAAAGCGGGGCAGAATTGCAGGAAACCGATTTCAGGAGGTAGACTGGAATTGCATTGAAAGCATAGGAAAAGAGGCAGAACGTCCACAATGATGCACTTGGCCAAAAAGGGCGTATGCATTTTTTCCTGAATATATTCAGGAAAAAACGCATACGCCCTTTTTGGCCAATCAAGCAAACTTGCAAAGGACATCTGCACTACAATGAAGTCTCACATCTACCCGGTCAAAAGGTCCATCTGAAAAAAGTGTAAAATCCAGAAAGGCAGGACAGGCCATGGAGAACTGGGAGCCTTGTTATGCTGATGGGCGGGATGTAAATTGCCAACAGACACTCAGGAGAAGTGTATGGTGTTTCCTGAAACATCTAAAAAACAAAGCAACAGAGCCTAGGGCACTTCCACTTATGGTCCTATAGCTTAGGGAAATTAAAATCAAAAAGACACAGCCACCCCAAAGTTTGGGACGCCTCCGTTTACAAGAACCGCATTTACCGTACAAGTTCAATATCACAGAAAGTGAAAAATGGATAAAGAACTTGTGGTACTTACGTACAATGCAGTATCACTCAGCAATGAAATCTATGTCATCAGGCCCATAGCAGCATAATGAGTGGATTAAGGTACGATGATTCTAACTGAAATAAGTCACACAGAAAAAGAAACATCATAAGGTATCACTAATACACGGAATGTGAACTTGGCTACACATGAACTGAATTACAAAACAGAACAGGGTCTCAAGTTTAGAAAACCAACTTATGCCTGCTTAAGGGGGAAGGTGAGTTGGGGTGCTGCATAAAAGCAGAGTTTGAAATTAGCACAGATACCGTTCCATAAGCCAAATATGTAATAGACAAGAGCTACCCCTTGCTCAACGAAATGGATTCAACAATGAGGTATCACCTCACACCTGGTAGAATAGGCATCATTGACAATCTACAAACAAAAAATGCTGGAAAGGGTGTGGAGAAAAGGAACCCTCTTCCACTATTGTTGGGAATATAAATTGATACAGTCATTATGGAGAACAATATGGAATTTCTTAAGAAACTAACAATAGAATTACCATATGATACAGCAATCCCAGTACTGGACATATACCCAGACAAAACCATAAATCAAAAAGAGTCATTCACCGCAATGTTCATTGCATCACTATTTACAATATCGAGGTAATGGAAGCAACCTAAATGCCCACAGACAGACGAATGCATAAAGCTGTGGTACATATATAAAATGGAATATTACTAAGCCATGAAAAGGAATGAAATTGGGTCATTTGTAGAGACGTCGATGGATCTAGAGACTGTCATACAGAGTGAAGTAAGTCAGAAAGAGAAAAACAAATCTTGTATATTCATGCATATATGTGGAACCTAGAAAAACTGTACAGATTAACCATTTTGCAAGGCATAAATAGAGCAACAGATGTAGACAACAAACGTATGGACAACAAGGGGGGAAAGCTGTTGGGGGGTGGTGGTGGGAGGAGTTGAGAGACTGGGATTGGCATGTATACATTTATATGTATAAAATAGATAGCCAATAAGAACCTGCTGTATAAAAATATAAAATAAAATTCAAAATTAAAAAGAAGTAAAATTTAAAAAATAAAACAGAAAAAACAATTATTCCCTGCACATACATGTATTTATATGAATAAATTATTTCCATGCTTATATCTGTAAATACAAAAAAGAGGAATAAAATCTACCTTGAACCAAAAACGAAAAAGAGAAAAAAAACACAGAACCCACCAGTTACACAGAGGAAAACCGTATCAGGGCACTTGCTCCAGTTGTAAACAATTCTGAAGTTGGTCAGTGGTGGGGAATCGTCTCCCATTCAGCCAGCAGCCCCCACGCAACAAGCGTCCTCATTGCAAAGCTGGGGCACCGTGCCGAGGCATCTGTGAGTAAACGTGAGCTGAGCCCCAGGCCAGTTGCTGCTGAACTATTCCCACCCGTCCCAGGTAAAACACCTGAATATATACAAGGACTTGAAAGCCTAGAGGAAGGGCCATAGAGCCACACGAGTGACAGCATGCCGGCCGACTTGGTGCCTGCAGGCCAGCCAGGATGGTCCTGGCCCTGGGTGCTCTTCTGGAAGATTTCCATTTCCCTGCCTGAGATACCCGTCCTGTCCCTGCCCCCACTGCTTTTTTCCTTCCTCACCTCTGCCCAGGGAGAAATTCCAGCAGCAGGTATGGGTGACACATCCTCTTCTTTAGCAGGTGGCAGCCTGGCAACTGCTGCAGAAAGTCCAGCAGAGCCCCACTCACACTGGGCCACCCACAAAGCCGTGGCCTCTCACTCCCTCCCACCAGCCCAGCCCCGAGACTGCTGACAGGGCAGAGAAAATGGCGTCAGGCACGGCTGCAGGGGCTCTTGCTGCCTGGAGTGGTATTTATATTGATCTCAACCCAGGCACACCTGGGGAGGGCTGGCCGGCACGGTAAGGCTGCCCAGGTCAGCCAATCATCACCCCTCAGGGGCTCACAGTTGCAGAAAATGGAACTTGCTGAACCGGCCAGGTCCAAGGAACAGGTGTGGGCTCCTGAGAGTCAGGATAGACAAGGGGCTGCAGCTTTGGCTTGTTTTCTAATCATTTTATCTGGCCCATGAGTGGGAGACAACTTCAAGAAAACCCTCTCCTAATGAGAGGAACCCAGGAGTCAGGGAGAGGAGGGGTGGGTGGTGGTTGGAGACAGAGGCCTGGTGCCCCGGGTGCAGTGGAAGTCTCTGGAAGACCAGGTGGAGGGAGGCCTCACGGAGTGATGCCCAGGGTCACAGACCTGTCGCAGCTGCTGTTTGTTAGTTCAAGTCCTGCTCTGAGGTGCTCTGTGTCAGCTCTGAGCGACAGGTGAGCTGGGGGTGCTCTGCAATGAGGGCTATGTGCACGGTTCCTGTGTGCCCAGCCCTGCCACGGTACCTGCAAGGGTAGCTCTGTATCCTGGGAGGGGCCTGACCACGAGAGCCCCGTGGGCTGGGGTGGGGGTGGGGTACCTGCCCAGGTGAGCTCCATATTCTGGGATTGGTCTGACCACGAGAGCCCCATGGGCTGCTGGGGACCTGGTAAAGGATGTCAGGACAGTCAGTGAAGCCACCGAGGATATACCTCCAGTTGCTCCTAATTCCTACACCCTGCTGGTCATTCTACCAACCACCAGGACATGGTATTCTGTATTAGTCTTCAATGATGCCTTCTTTTGTATTCCATTAGTCCCAGAGTCACAAGAAATTTTGGCTTGTGAGTGGCAGGACTCCACATACAACTAAAACAATACTTCCGGGCCATCTGGCCCCAAGGGTGCAAAAATTCCCACACCATCTTTGGGGAAAGCTTAGCTAAAGACCTAAAAGTTCTACCTCTGGAAAAGGAAACCCTCCTTCAATATGCAGACGACATTCTGATCACCAGCCCTACTAAGGAGGCCTCTGAACTACCAAGCCAATAAAGGATAGAAGTTGTCCAAGAAAAAGCTCAAATATCACAGACTGCGGTGACCTGCCTGGGCTTCATTCTCACAGAAGGTCAGAGAAGCCCATCCCAGGAAAGGGAAGAAACCATTTTCAGCCTTACCCCTTTCTAAAACTAGAAGACAGCTTAGGGGTTCCTGGGGAGGCCAGGGTTTGCTGCTTCTGGATCCCTAACTACAGTCTACTAGCTGGGCCTCTATATGAAACACTGAAAGGAAAAGATGATGATCCTTTTGAATAGAATCCAGAAGTGGCCTTTCAAGAATGGAAAGAGCAGTCAATTCAGACCCTTGCCCTGGAACTCCCTAATTTAGCTAAACCCTTTGACCTTTACATTCCCGGTGAAAGGTGAATCGCCATTGGAGAATTAGTGCAAAAACTGGGACCGCTTGAAATGGAACAATGCAAGAATGCCATCCAGGTAGGATAAACTACGGTCACTAAGGGGCTTGGCCCACTGCCACATCTGGCCAAGATACTGGCGGTATCTAAAAACCTGGAAATCAGCAGCCCAAAAGGCCACCTCCCTCCTAAGGGAAAAGGACCCCACGTGGTGATCCTAACCACCAACCATGCCCTGAAGTTGCAGGGTTCGCTCCGTGGGCACACCGACCTCGAGTGAGGAGGCCCTCCAACTCCAACATCCAGAGAGATAACCGGGGGCAACAGGGCACCATGACGACTCGTGTGAACATCACTTGACCTGGAGTTTCTCTCATAAAACAACAAGAGTGTGTCCCAAAAGAGTAGACTACTGCTTGCAGGACTTACTGCACCCAGAGGGGAGCTAATAATCTTGGCGGGGGAACAGTATACCACACTGTCACCATAGAAAAGCCTACAGACACCGTGATGATGGTGGCCAATAAGACCGGCTGGACTCCTGTTTACTTCAAAAGGCTGTTGACTCAGTAGCCATCATGGTCCTTGGTCACCACTGACCCTGGACTGTCTGGGAGTTGAGCGGGCAGGGCTCTGACACCTGGTGCTGTTTGTACGTTAATTCAGGGGCCTAACTGAAGAAAGCGCAGACTACTGGTCAGAGCATCTAGGCTGGCAGAGACGGTCAGCCTAAGGTGGCCGAACAAATGTGGGGCGGGGTGAAACCGGCCCCCACAGCGTCTCTGCACATCTCTTTCCTGGACCCTTAAAGGTCATTAGAATCTATAACACTTCCAATGCTGGTGCTCAGGTGGACGAGCAGGGAGGCAGGGGTCCTGGGGACAATCAACGTCACCGGGAGGCTGCTGGGGAGAAGCTCTGACCCTCGCCCCAGGGTATGAGGGCTCCCAACTCAGCACTCAGCAGTTACAGAAGAAGGGTCTGCACCCTCAGCACTCCAAGAATGAGGAACGGGACAAAAGGCAGAGGAGGGGTTTGTCCCCAGCAAAGCCCATTAAAAATCCCTGGGAGATAAAAATAGAATCTGGGCAATAAAGTCAAGTCTAACCTTTTTTATCCTTTGTGCTTTGTCTAATTTCACGTGCTCCTAGGGTCCCGCATGCAGAGGTTCCACACCCAGCACTTCAGACCAGATTTCCTAGTGCAGAATGGCTGGGTCGACACCTCAGCTCCTGGGGCCCAGTGCAGACTCCACGATATAGAGCCTGAGCTACAGCCAACCCGGCCCTCGAGAGCTCCGCCGCCTCCCTCCCTCCCTCCCACTGACTCTGACAGGATCTCTACACAGCAGCCCAGCCCACAGCCCACAGCCCACGGGGTAGTGCATGCTCTCACCTCTCCATTCTCTGATCAAAATATAAAGTTTCCTTTGCTTGTGAACCAAACTCAGTCTCGATCTGTTGGCCCCAATGACACTGGGCAGGGGGACACTTGTTGGGGTCCACTCTGGAGGATCAGTAACAGAAATTGAGACTATTGTAACCTCAATGAACAGATGTGTGAGCCAAACTGTAGTTAACATAGAACAGTGTATAAGGCTCGGGTAAAATAAGATGTTTTTAACACTTCCATTTGATATTTCCATCACTTTTTATAAGCAAGTTCAGTGAAAAGGTTTGTCTTATTTGTCAGGTCAATATTAGAGAAACGAAGTGATTTCTTTCCAAGGATGTACAGCTAATAATCTTGGTTAAACCTTCAATCTTGTTTTAAATGCTTTTCCATTGAAAATGATACCTCTCTTTCAGCTCCCCCATTTCTGAGAAGTATAAAATCTTATAATTTATTATTACCAAAGGGGAAAGGTGGGAGGAGGGATAAATTAACAGTTTGGAATGAACACATACACACTGCTATGTATAAAATAGATCATCAACAAGGAACTACTGTATAGCACAGGGAACTACACTCAACATTTTGCAATAACCTATAAGGGGAAATAATCTGAAAAAGAATAGATATTTTTATTGACATCATCTATCAATGACAGTTAAAGTGTAGCCTAAGGGAAGCTGGTGGTGAGTGCTTCTGACCCTGAAGACTTCAATCATCTAAAGTTTGGACTCTGCCTGCTTCCCAAGGCCCTTAATGAACATATGTGTAGCCGTAGCTTAAAAACTTCCCCAGTTTGGGTTTCGGGGAGACACTGATTTTGAAAAAGCCCTGGTGTTCTCCTTACATGAATGGGACTCTTCCTACTGCTAGAACATGTCTGTCACACCCAGAGGATGGTATACCGTCTGATCGGGAAGAGTTTGGAAAAGGCATCTCATCTCTTCATCTCCTGGTGCTCGGGTTCACCCCTCCAGCGTCTTTACTAACAGTCTCCCCACTTGGAGATGTCAGCACTGTCAACATCCTGTTGCGTACAGTTTGGAATTTGTCCAGAGGATGAAGCGGAAGGATGAGGAACAATGAGAGACAAGTCCTAGGTGTTCAGACAGGCACATGTCACTCTAATTTCCAATCAGGAAGACGAATTGACCAAAGGCTAGGGTTGCCCATGGAAACAGTATAGGGCTTGAGGAAATCCCGCTGCTTTGTGGCCAGTTCCCATAAACACGAGTTGAACAATGGAACTCAGGGGCAGTAAAATTCACAAAACTGCAGAGTTGAAAATATCCATCACTGAAAAATGTCTTGAGGAAAGTCAGAGAAAAGGACTTGTAAGCAAGGGAGAATGGCAGGAAAGGGATTTGAGGAGGTAGAAAGGACTCGCCATTAAGCACAAGAAAAGGAGCTGAACATTGCCAACATTGCAGTTGGCCAAAAAGGGTGTATGCGTTCTTTTCTGTATATATTCAAGAAAAGGGCATACACTTTTTTAGCCAACCAAACAGGTGGGCACTGGAAGTCAATACTACAAAAGATATCACTTCGAATCAGTCAGAAGAGCCATCCTCATAAAGCGTAAACAACAGAAATGCAGGACAGGGCAACGAGAAGAGGGAGCCCTGTGAGACTTATAGTGGAAATGTATATTGCCAACGGCCATTCTGGAGAAGTGTATTGTGTTTACTAAAGCATCTAAAAAATGAGCTACAGAGCATAGGGCACTTGCACTCATGGGCGTATATCTTGGGAAAAACAAAAATCGAGAGGACACAGGCACCCCAATGTTTACCCCCTCTCTGTTTAAAAGATCCTCGACTAGGATATAACTTAAATGTCTCTGGAGGGAAAAAATGGATAGAGATGTGGTACTTAGGTAGAGTGGAATATTATTCAGCCTGGAAATCAATGAAATATGGCCAGTTGTAACAACTCCGGAGGAGTTACGTATGATCATTCTAAGTGACAGAATTCAAAAAGAAAAAGACACATATCATAAGATATCACTTAAAGGTGGAATCCAAAATGGCTACACATGAAATAAATTACAAAACAAAAACATAGTCAAATATGTAGAGAACACGCATAAGGCTGCTAAACGGGAAAGGTGGGGAGGGGTGAGGCATCATCCAGGAGGTTGAAATTAGCAAAGATACCATTCCAAATACCAAACTGATAATCAACAAGGCCTACACGGTAGCTAAAAGAACTGCACTCAGCACACTCAAGTCACCGGAAAAGAATATATACGACTGGTAAGAATCTGAAAAAGAATTTATTGATGTCTCTCTGTATGCGAATCAAGTGGATGTACAGCAGCAAGAAACAGAGCTTTGAAAATCAGCTGTAACCAATATAGTAATAAATTGAAAAAAATAAACAACAGAGAGACAGAGAAAACCTCTTACAACTTTTCCTCAGGGACGGTGATGCAACATGGATTGAACACATCTAGACCCACAGCAGGATGAGACATAAGGCTGGAAACTGTTTGCGCTAAGAGAAATGTGAGGTTGGGTGAGGAAATGCACACCCTTTAAAGTAATACTACCTGGTACCCATTCAATGGGTCCCAAATCTGCAGGTTCAAGGGATCTTCGTACAGCTAAAACATGCATGGAAAACCCAGAGGACTGTACACCATGTGATCGGGAGATGTGTCTAAAATGCACCTCATTTATCCTCTCCTGGTGCTCCTGTTCACCATTCCAGCCACGCTACTTAGAATCTCCCCACTTGGAGAATCAGCACATTTAAACTTCTGTTTCACACATTTTGCAAATTGTGAGGAGGATGAACGGGAAGAGGGGGAACCAATGAGAGAAGAGTTGTAGGGGTTTGGACGGGCACATATCACTCTAATTTCCCATTAAGAGTAAGAATTAAAGAAAGGCTCAGCCTGCCTCGCCGGAGCCAAAATAGGGCCTGAAGCAATCCTGCGGGTTTGAGGCCAGCTCACAAAAGAGCAACTTAAAAAATGGAGCTCAGGGTCACTGCAATTCACAAACCTGCAGAGTTATAAATGAAAACTAACGTCCAAAAATATGTTGAGGTAAGGCAAAGAAGAGGATCTGAATGCAAGACAGAATTGCAAGAAACAGATTTCAAGAGATAGATTGGACTCGTCTTTAACGCACATGAAAAGCGGCAGAATTTCGACAATGATGCAGTTGGCCCAAAAGGGCGTATGCGTTTTTTCCTGATTATATCCAGGAAAAAACGCATACGCACTTTATGGGCAACGAAGCAAGCAAGCAATGCAAATGTGCACAACAAAGAAGTCTCACTTCCCACCGGTCAAAAGGGCCATCCTAAAAAATTGTAAAAACCAGAAATGCAGGACAGGCCATGGAGAACAGGGAGCCTTTATACGCTGATGGGCAGTGTGTGAACTGCCGAGAGCCACTCTGGAGAAGTGTATGGTGGTTCCTAAATCATCTAAAAAACAGAGCTACAGAGCATAGGACACTTCCAATCATGGGAGTATATCTAGGGAAGTCTAAAAATCAACAAGACACAAGCACACCACAGTTTAGGGCTACTCTGTTTACAAGAACCTCAACTTCAGTACACCTTAAATATCCCAGGAAAGAGAACAATGGATAAAGAAGATGTGGTACTTATGTACAATGGAATATCTCTTCACCATGAAATCAATGTAATAAGGCTAGTAGAAGGATAAAGAGTGGATTTAGGTCCGATAATACTACTTGAAATAAGTCAAACAGAAAAAGAAACATATCATAAGATATCACTTATAGAGGGAGGGTAAATATGGCTGCACAAGAAATGAATTACAGAACAGAACAGTGTCTCACATTTAGAAAACACACTTATGTCAGCTTAAGGGGAAAGGAGAGGTGGGGTGATGCATAAAACCAGAGTTTGAAATTAGCACAGATACCGTTCAATAAACCAAATAGGTATTAGACAAGATCTACACCTTGCTCAATGAACAGGCCTCAACACACCCTATACACCGCAGAGAAATATATCTGAGGAATAAGAATCTTAAAACCCATGTATTGATATATCTCCATAAGGGAATCAAGTGTGTGCAGAGCGGCACAAACACAGCAGTGAAAAGGAGCTAAACCCCATTATAGAAATAAATTTTAGAAACAAAACGCTGAAACAATGAAAGAGAGAAAAATTCTTACAAAATTCGCTCAGGGGCTGTGATGCAACCTGGATTGACCACATATAAACCCACAGCTGGATAAGACATAAGGCTGGACACTTGGGGCTGACAGGATTGGTGAGCTTTGGTGAGCAACTGCCGAAAGTTTAATGCAATACTTCATGCTACTCAGTCCAAGGGTCCCAACACTCCAGGTTGAAGGGAATCTTCCTACAGCTAAACCATGCTTGGGAAACCCAGCGACTGGTATACCATATGATCGGGAAAGGTTTCTAAAACGCACCTCATTTTTCCTCTCCTGGGGCTCCGGATCGACATTCCAGCCGCTTTACTAACAACATCCCCACATGGAGTCAATGCCTTTAAGTTCTGGTATCGCACAGTCTGCAGTTAGTGCAGAGGATGAATGGCAATAGGGGGAACCAGTGAGAAACTAGCTGTAGCGGTTTCAATGGGCACATGTCACTCTAATATCACATCAGTAAGAAGAATTAACCAAAGGCACAGCAGGTGCCCCAGAAGAAAAATAGGGCTTCAAGAAATCCTGTGGTTATGGGGCAATACCACAAAAATAAGAGCTAAAAAATGGAGCTAAGGGCCACTGCAATTCAAAAACCTGCAGAGTTATAAAGGCCAACTATTTTTAAAAAATATATTGAGGTAAGGCTATGAAGAGGCATTGAAAGCAAGGCAGAATTGCAGGAAACCGATTTCAGGAGGTAGACTGGAATTGCATTGAAAGCATATGAAGAGAGTCAGAAACTCGACAATGATGCACTTGGCCAAAAAGGGCGTATGTGTTTTTTCCTGAATATATTCAGGAAAAAACGCATACGCACTTTTTGGCCAACCAAGCAAGCTTGCAAAGGAAATCTGCACTACAATGAAGTCTCACTTCCACCTGGTCAAAAGGGCCATCTGAAAAAAGTGTAAAATCCATAAAGGCACGAAAGGCCATGGAGAACTGGGGGCCTTCTTATGCTGATGGGCGGGATGTAAATTGCCAACAGCCACTCTGGAGAAGTGTATGGTGTTTCCTGAAACATCTAAAAAACAAAGCAACAGAGCCTAGGGCACTTCCACTTATGGTCCTATAGTTTAGGGAAATTAAAATCAAAAAGACACAGCCACCCCAAAGTTTGGGACGGCTCTGTTTAAAAGAACCTCGTTTACAGTACAAGTTCAATATCGCAGAAAGTGAAAAATGGATAAAGAACTTGTGGTACTTACGTACAATGCAATATCACTCAGCAATGAAATCTATGTCATCAGGCCCGTAGCAGCATAATGAGTGGATTCAGGTATGATGATTCGAACTGAAATAAGTCACACAGAAAAGAAACATCATAAGGTATCAGTAATACACGGAATGTAAACTTGGCTACACATGAACTGAATTTCAAAACAGAACAGTGTCTCAAGTTTAGAAAACCAACTTATGCTTGCTTAAGGGGGAAGGTGAGTTGGGGTGCTGCATAAAACCAGAGATTGAAATGAGCACAGATAAAGTTCTTTAAGCCAAATATGGAATAGACAAGAGCTACTCCTTGCTCAACGAAAGGGACTCAACACCCCATATTAAACGCCTAAGAATGTACCTGACTAGTAAGTATCTTAAAACCTATGGATTGCTATGTCTCCAAAAGAGAATCAAGCGTGTGTACAGGGGCATAAACGCAGCAGTGATAGGATTGGAGAGGTTCGGGGAGCAAATGAAGACCCTTTAAAGTCATATTGCATGGTACCCATTTCACGGGTCTCAACTCTCCAGGTTTAAGGTATTCTTCCTTCAGCTAAAACATGCATGTGGAACCCAGAGTATGATCAACCGTGTGAACGGGAGACGTGTTCAAATATGTCTCAGTTTTCCTCCCCTGGTACTCGGGTGCAACATTCCAGATGCTTTACTAACACTCTCCCCACTTGGAGAGTCAGCACCTTTAACCTCCTGTTTGGCCCCGTTTGCAATTTCTGCGGAAGATGAACAGGAATAGCGAGAACCAATGAGAGACTAGCTGGAGGTGTCTGGACGGGCAAATTTAACTCTCATTTCCCACCAGAAAGAGGAAATAACCAAAGGCTCAGCATGCCGTGCCGGAACCAGATTAGGGCCTGAAGCCATCCTGCGGTGTTGCGGCCAGGTCACAAGAAAGCGAGTTGAAGAAAGGAGCTCAGGGGCACTGTAATTCACAAACCTGCAGAGTTATAAATGACAGCTATCGTCCAAAAATAGACTGAAGTAAGGCTGCCAAGAGGACTTGAAAGCGGGGCAGCATTGCAGGAAACCGATTTCAGGAGGTAGACTGGAATTGCATTGAAAGCATAGGAAAAGAGGCCGAACGTCCACAATGATGCACTTGGCCAAAAAGGGCGTATGCGTTTTTTCCTGAATATATTCAGGAAAAAACGCATACGCCCTTTTTGGCCAACCAAGCAAGCTTGCAAAGGAAATCTGCACTACAATGAAGTCTCACTTCTCCCCGGTCAAATGGGCTATCTGAAAAAAGTGTAAAATCCAGAAAGGCAGGACAGGCCATGGAGAACTGGGAGCCTTGTTATGCTGATGGGCGGGATGTAAATTGCCAACAGACACTCGGGAGAAGTGTATGGTGTTTCCTGAAACATCGAAAAAACAAATCAACAGAGCCTAGGGCACTTCCACTTATGGTCCTATAGCTTAGGGAAATTAAAATAAAAAAGACACAGCCACCCAAAGTTTGGGACACCTCTGTTTACAAGAACCTCGTTTAGAGTACAAGTTCAACATCGCAGAAAATGAAAAATGGATAAAGAAGCTGTGGTATTTACTTACAAAGCAATAACACTCAGCAATGAAATCTATGTCATCAGGCCCTTAGCAGCACAATGAGTGGATTCAGGTATGATGATTCTAACTGAAATAAGTCACACAGAAAAAGAAACATCATAAGATATCACTAATACACGGAATGTAAACTTGGCTACACAGGAACTGAATTACAGAACAGAACAGGGTCTCAAATTTAGAAAACCAACTTATGCTTGCTTAAGGGGAAAGGTGAGTTGGGGTGCTGCATAAAACCAGAGATTGAAATGAACACAGATAAAGTTCCTTAAGCCAAATATGGAATAGACAAGAGCTACTCCTTGCTCAACGAAATGGACTCAACACCGCATATTAAACGCCTAAGAATGTACCTGACTAGTAAGTATCTTAAAACCTATGGATTGCTATGTCTCCGAAAGAGAATCAAGCATGTGTACAGGGGCATAAACGCAGCAGTGATAGGACTGGAGAGGTTCGTGAGCAAATGAAGACCCTTTGAAGTCATATTGCATGGTACCCATTCCACGGGTTTCAACTACCCAGGTTTAAGGTATTCTTCCTTCAGCTAAAACATGCATGTGGAACCTAGAGTATGATCAACCATGTGATCGGGAGACGTGTTCAAATATGTCTCTGTTTTCGTACCCTGGTACTCGGGTGCAACATTCCAGACGCTTACTAACACTCTCCCCACTTGGAGAGTCAGTCCCTTTAACCTCCTGTTTGGCCCAGTTTTCAATTTCTGCGGAAGATGAACAGGAATAGCGAGAATCAATGAGAGACTAGCTGGAGGTGTCTGGATGGGCAAATTTAACTCTCATTTCCCACCAGGAAGAGGAATTAACCAAAGGCTCAGAATGCCGTGCCAGAAACAGATTAGGGCCTGAAGACATCCTGCGGTGTTGCAGCCAGGTCATAAGAAAGCGAGTTGAAGAAAGGAGCTCAGGGGCACTGTAATTCACAAACCTGCAGAGTTATAAATGACAGCTATCGTCCAAAAATAGACTGAAGTAAGGCTGCCAAGAGGACTTGAAAGCGGGGCAGAATTGCAGGAAACCGATTTCAGGAGGTAGACTGGAATTGCATTGAAAGCATAGGAAAAGAGGCAGAACGTCCACAATGATGCACTTGGCTAAAAAGGGCGTATGCGTTTTTTCCTGAATATATTCAGGAAAAAACGCATACGCACTTTTTGGCCAACCAAGCAAACTTGCAAAGGAAATCTGCACTACAATGAAGTCTCACTTCTCCCCGGTTAAAAGGGCCATCTAAAAAAAGTGTAAAATCCATAAAGGCAGGACAGGCCATGGAGAACTGGGAGCCTTGTTATGCTGATGGGCGGGATGTAAATTGCCAACAGCCACTCCGGAGAAGTGTATGGTGTTTCCTGAAACATCTAAAAAACAAAGCAACAGAGCCTAGGGCACTTCCACTTATGGTCCTATAGCTTAGGGAAATTAAAATCAAAAACACAGCCACCCCAAAGTTTGGGACGCCTCCGTTTACAAGAACCTCGTTTACCGTACAAGTTGAATATCACAGAAAGTGAAAAATGGATAAAGAACTTGTGGTACTTACGTACAATGCAGTATCACTCAGCAATGAAATCTATGTCATCAGGCCCGTAGCAGCATAATGAGTGGATTCAGGTACGATGATTCTAACTGAAATAAGTCACACAGAAAAAGAAACATCATAAGTTATCAGTAATACACGGAATGTAAACTTGGCTACACAGGAACTGCATTCCAAAACAGAACAGGGTCTCAAATTTAGAAAACCAACTTATGCTTGCTTAAGGGGAAAGGTGAGTTGGGGTGCTGCATAAAACCAGAGATTGAAATGAGCACAGATAAAGTTCCTTAAGCCAAATATGGAATAGACAAGAGCTACTCCTTGCTCAACGAAATGGACTCAACACCCCATATTAAACGCCTAAGAATGTACCTGACTAGTAAGTATCTTAAAACCTATGGATTGCTATGTCTCCGAAAGAGAATCAAGCATGTGTACAGGGGCATAAACGCAGCAGTGATAGGATTGGAGAGGTTCGGTGAGCAAATGAAGACCCTTTGAAGTCATATTGCATGGTACCCATTCCACGGGTTTCAACTACCCAGGTTTAAGGTATTCTTCCTTCAGCTAAAACATGCATGTGGAACCCAGAGTATGATCAACCATGTGATCGGGAGACGTGTTCAAATATGTCTCAGTTTTCGTACCCTGGTACTCGGGTGCAACATTCCAGACGCTTTACTAACTCTCTCCCGACTTGGAGAGTCAGTCCCTTTAACTTCCTGTTTGGCCCAGTTTGCAATTTCTGCGGAAGATGAACAGGAATAGCGAGAACCAATGAGAGACTAGCTGGAGGTGTCTTGACGGGCAAATTTAACTCTTATTTCCCACCAGGAAGAGGAATTAACCAAAGGCTCAGCGTGCCGTGCCAGAACCAGATTAGGGCCTGAAGCCATCCTGCGGTGTTGCGGCCAGGTCACAAGAAAGCGAGTTGAAGAAAGGAGCTCAGGGGCACTGTAATTCACAAAACTGCAGAGTTATAAATGACAGCTATCGTCCAAAAATAGACTGAAGTAAGGCTGCCAAGAGGACTTGAAAGCGGGGCAGCATTGCAGGAAACCGATTTCAGGAGGTAGACTGGAATTGCATTGAAAGCATAGGAAAAGAGGCAGAACGTCCACAATGATGCACTTGGCCAAAAAGGGCGTATGGGTTTTTTCCTGAATATATTCAGAAAAAAACGCATACGCCCTTTTTGGCCAACCAAGTAAGCTTGCAAAGGAAATCTGCACTACAATGAAGTCTCACTTCCCCCCGGTCAAAAGGGCCATCTGAAAAAAGTGTAAAATCCAGAAAGGCAGGACAGGCCATGGAGAACTGGGAGCCTTGTTATGCTGATGGGCGGGATGTAAATTGCCAACAGACACTTGGGAGAAGTGTATGGTGTTTCCTGAAACATCTAAAAAACAAAGCAACAGAGCCTAGGGCACTGCCACTTATGGTCCTTTAGCTTAGGGAAATTAAAATCAAAAAGACACAGCCACCCCAAAGTTTGGGACGCCTCTGTTTACAAGAACCTCGTTTACAGTACAAGTTCAACATCGCAGAAAGTGAAAAATGGATAAAGAAGTTGTGGTATTTACTTACAAAGCAATATCACTCAGCAATGAAATCTATGTCATCAGGCCCTTAGCAGCACAATGAGTGGATTCAGGTATGATGATTCTAACTGAAATAAGTCACACAGAAAAAGAAACATCATAAGATATCAGTAATACACGGAATGTAAACTTGGCTACACAGGAACTGAATTACAGAACAGAACAGGGTCTCAAATTTAGAAAACCAACTTATGCTTGCTTAAGGGTAAAGGTGAGTTGGGGTGCTGCATAAAACCAGAGATTGAAATGAGCACAGATAAAGTTCCTTAAGTCAAATATGGAATAGACAAGAGCTACTCCTTGCTCAACGAAATGGACTCAACACCGCATATTAATCGCCTAAGAATGTAACTAACTAGTAAGTATCGTAAAACTTATGGATTGCTATGTCTCCAAAAGAGAATCAAGCATGTGTACAGGGGCATAAACGCAGCAGTGATAGGATTGGAGAGGTTCGGTGAGCAAATGAAGACCCTTTGAAGTCATATTGCATGGTACCCATTACACGGGTCTCAACTCTCCAGGTTTAAGGTATTCTTCCTTCAGCTAAAACATGCATGTGGAACCCAAGTATGATCAACCATGTGAACGGAACACGTATTCAAATATGTCTCAGTTTTCCTCCCCTGGTACTCGGGTGCAACATTCCAGACGCTTTACTAACACTCTCCCCACTTGGAGAGTCAGCGCCTTTAACCTCCTGTTTGGCCCAGTTTGCAATTTCTGCGGAAGATGAACAGGAATAGCGAGAACCAATGAGAGACTAGCTGGAGGTGTCTGGACGGGCAAATTTAACTCTCATTTCCCACCAGGAAGAGGAAATAACCAAAGGCTCAGTGTGCCGGGCCAGAACCAGATTAGGGCCTGAAGCCATCCTGCGGTGTTGCAGCCAGCTCAAAAGAAAGCGATTTGAAGAAAGGAGCTCAGGGGCACTGTAATTCACAAACCTGCAGAGTTATAAATGACAGCTATCGTCCAAAAATAGACTGAAGTAAGGCTGCCAAGAGGACTTGAAAGCGGGGCAGAATTGCAGGAAACCGATTTCAGGAGGTAGACTGGAATTGCATTGAAAGCATAGGAAAAGAGGCAGAACGTCCACAATGATGCACTTGGCCAAAAAGGGCGTATGCGTTTTTTCCTGAATATATTCAGGAAAAAACGCATACGCCCTTTTTGGCCAACCAAGCAAGCTTGCAAAGGAAATCTGCACTACAATGAAGTCTCACTTCCCCCAGGTCAAAAGGGCCATCTGAAAAAAATGTAAAATCCAGAAAGGCAGGACAGGCCATGGAGAACTGGGAGCCTTGTTATGCTGATGGGCGGTATGTAAATTGCCAACAACCACTCCGGGGAAGTGTATGGTGTTTCCTGAAACATCTAAAAAACAAAGCAACGGAAGCTATGGCACTTCCACTTATGGTCCTATAGCTTAGGGAAATTAAAATCAAAAAGACACAGCCACCCCAAAGTTTGGGACGCCTCTGTTTACAGGAACCTCGTTTACAGTACAAGTTCAACATCGCAGAAAGTGAAAAATGGATAAAGAAGTTGTGGTATTTACTTACAAAGCAATATCACTCAGCAATGAAATCTGTGTCATCAGGCCCTTAGCAGCACAATGAGTGGATTCAGGTATGATGATTCTAACTGAAATAAGTCACACAGAAAAAGAAACATCATAAGATATCAGTAATACACGGAATGTAAACTTGGCTACACAGGAACTGAATTACAGAACAGAACAGGGTCTCAAATTTAGAAAACCAACTTATTCTTGCTTAAGGGTAAAGGTGAGTTGGGGTGCTGCATAAAACCAGAGATTGAAATGAGCACAGATAAAGTTCCTTAAGCCAAATATGGAATAGACAAGAGCTACTCCTTGCTCAACGAAATGGACTCAACACCGCATATTAAACGCCTAAGAATGTACCTGTCTAGTAAGTATCTTAAAACTTATGGATTGCTATGTCTCCGAAAGAGAATCAAGCATGTGTACAGGGGCAGAAATGCAGCAGTGATAGGATTGGAGAGGTTCGTGAGCAAATGAAGACCCTTTGAAGTCATATTGCATGGTACCCATTCCACGGGTTTCAACTACCCAGGTTTAAGGTATTCTTCCTTCAGCTAAAACATGCATGTGGAACCCAGAGTATGATCAACCATGTGATCCGGAGACGTGTTCAAATATGTCTCAGTTTTCGTACCCTGGTACTCGGGTGCAACATTCCAGACGCTTTACTAACACTCTCCCGACTTGGAGAGTCAGTCCCTTTAACCTCCTGTTTGGCCCAGTTTGCAATTTCTGCGGAAGATGAACAGGAATAGCGAGAACCAATGAGAGACTAGCTGGAGTTGTCTGGACGGGCAAATTTAACTCTCATTTCCCACCAGGAAGAGGAATTAACCAAAGGCTCAGCGTGCCGGGCCAGAACCAGATTAGGGCCTGAAGCCATCCTGCGGTGTTGCGGCCAGCTCACAAGAAAGCGAGTTGAAGAAAGGAGCTCAGGGGCACTGTAATTCACAAACCTGCAGAGTTATAAATGACAGCTATCGTCCAAAAATAGACTGAAGGAAGGCTGCCAAGAGGACTTGAAAGCGGGGCAGAATTGCAGGAAACCGATTTCAGGAGGTAGACTGGAATTGCATTGAAAGCATACGAAAAGAGGCAGAACGTCCACAATGATGCACTTGGCCAAAAAGGGCGTATGCGTTTTTTCCTGAATATATTCAGGAAAAAACGCATACGCCCTTTTTGGCCAACCAAGCAAGCTTGCAAAGGAAATCTGCACTACAATGAAGTCTCACTTCCCCCCGGTCAAAAGGGCCATCTGAAAAAAGTGTAAAATCCAGAAAGGCAGGACAGGCCATGGAGAACTGGGAGCCTTGTTATGCTGATGGGCGGGATGTAAATTGCCAACAGACACTTGGGAGAAGTGTATGGTGTTTCCTGAAACATCTAAAAAACAAAGCAACAGAGCCTAGGGCACTGCCACTTATGGTCCTTTAGCTTAGGGAAATTAAAATCAAAAAGACACAGCCACCCCAAAGTTTGGGACGCCTCTGTTTACAAGAACCTCGTTTACAGTACAAGTTCAACATCGCAGAAAGTGAAAAATGGATAAAGAAGTTGTGGTATTTACTTACAAAGCAATATCACTCAGCAATGAAATCTATGTCATCAGGCCCTTAGCAGCACAATGAGTGGATTCAGGTATGATGATTCTAACTGAAATAAGTCACACAGAAAAAGAAACATCATAAGATATCAGTAATACACGGAATGGAAACTTGGCTACACAGGAACTGAATTACAGAACAGAACAGGGTCTCAAATTTAGAAAACCAACTTATTCTTGCTTAAGGGTAAAGGTGAGTTGGGGTGCTGCATAAAACCAGAGATTGAAATGAGCACAGATAAAGTTCCTTAAGCCAAATATGGAATAGACAAGAGCTACTCCTTGCTCAACGAAATGGACTCAACACCGCATATTAAACGCCTAAGAATGTACCTGTCTAGTAAGTATCTTAAAACTTATGGATTGCTATGTCTCCGAAAGAGAATCAAGCATGTGTACAGGGGCAGAAATGCAGCAGTGATAGGATTGGAGAGGTTCGTGAGCAAATGAAGACCCTTTGAAGTCATATTGCATGGTACCCATTCCACGGGTTTCAACTACCCAGGTTTAAGGTATTCTTCCTTCAGCTAAAACATGCATGTGGAACCCAGAGTATGATCAACCATGTGATCGGGAGACGTGTTCAAATATGTCTCAGTTTTCGTACCCTGGTACTCGGGTGCAACATTCCAGACGCTTTACTAACACTCTCCCGACTTGGAGAGTCAGTCCCTTTAACCTCCTGTTTGGCCCAGTTTGCAATTTCTGCGGAAGATGAACAGGAATAGCGAGAACCAATGAGAGACTAGCTGGAGGTGTCTGGACGGGCAAATTTAACTCTCATTTCCCACCAGGAAGAGGAATTAACCAAAGGCTCAGCGTGCCGGGCCAGAACCAGATTAGGGCCTGAAGCCATCCTGCGGTGTTGCGGCCAGCTCACAAGAAAGCGAGTTGAAGAAAGGAGCTCAGGGGCACTGTAATTCACAAACCTGCAGAGTTATAAATGACAGCTATCGTCCAAAAATAGACTGAAGGAAGGCTGCCAAGAGGACTTGAAAGCGGGGCAGAATTGCAGGAAACCGATTTCAGGAGGTAGACTGGAATTGCATTGAAAGCATAGGAAAAGAGGCAGAACGTCCACAATGATGCACTTGGCCAAAAAGGGCGTATGCGTTTTTTCCTGAATATATTCAGGAAAAAACGCATACGCCCTTTTTGGCCAACCAAGCAAGCTTGCAAAGGAAATCTGCACTACAATGAAGTCTCACTTCCCCCCGGTCAAAAGGGCCATCTGAAAAAAGTGTAAAATCCAGAAAGGCAGGACAGGCCATGGAGAACTGGGAGCCTTGTTATGCTGATGGGTGGGATGTAAATTGCCAACAGACACTTGGGAGAAGTGTATGGTGTTTCCTGAAACATCTAAAAAACAAAGCAACAGAGCCTAGGGCACTGCCACTTATGGTCCTTTAGCTTAGGGAAATTAAAATCAAAAAGACACAGCCACCCCAAAGTTTGGGACGCCTCTGTTTACAAGAACCTCGTTTACAGTACAAGTTCAACATCGCAGAAAGTGAAAAATGGATAAAGAAGTTGTGGTATTTACTTACAAAGCAATATCACTCAGCAATGAAATCTATGTCATCAGGCCCTTAGCAGCACAATGAGTGGATTCAGGTATGATGATTCTAACTGAAATAAGTCACACAGAAAAAGAAACATCATAAGATATCAGTAATACATGGAATGTAAACTTGGCTACACAGGAACTGAATTACAGAACAGAACAGGGTCTCAAATTTAGAAAACCAACTTATGCTTGCTTAAGGGTAAAGGTGAGTTGGGGTGCTGCATAAAACCAGAGATTGAAATGAGCACAGATAAAGTTCCTTAAGTCAAATATGGAATAGAAAAGAGCTACTCCTTGCTCAACGAAATGGACTCAACACCGCATATTAAACGCCTAAGAATGTACCTGACTAGTAAGTATCGTAAAACTTATGGATTGCTATGTCTCCAAAAGAGAATCAAGCATGTGTATAGGGGCATAAACGCAGCAGTGATAGGATTGGAGAGGTTCGGTGAGCAAATGAAGACCCTTTGAAGTCATATTGCATGGTACCCATTACACGGGTCTGAACTCTCCAGGTTTAAGGTATTCTTCCTTCAGCTAAAACATGCATGTGGAACCCAAGTATGATCAACCATGTGAACGGAAGACGTGTTCAAATATGTCTCAGTTTTCCTCCCCTGGTACTCGGGTGCAACATTCCAGACGCTTTACTAACACTCTCCCCACTTGGAGAGTCAGCGCCTTTAACCTCCTGTTTGGCCCAGTTTGCAATTTCTGCGGAAGATGAACAGGAATAGCGAGAACCAATGAGAGACTAGCTGGAGGTGTCTGGACGGGAAAATTTAACTCTCATTTCCCACCAGGAAGAGGAAATAACCAAAGGCTCAGTGTGCCGTGCCGGAACCGGATTAGGGCCTGAAGCCATCCTGCGGTGTTGTGGCCAGCTCAAAAGAAAGCGATTTGAAGAAAGGAGCTCAGGGGCACTGTAATTCACAAACCTGCAGAGTTATAAATGACAGCTATCGTCCAAAAATAGACTGAAGTAAGGCTGCCAAGAGGACTTGAAAGCGGGGCAGAATTGCAGGAAACCGATTTCAGGAGGTAGACTAGAATTACATTGAAAGCGTAGGAAAAGAGGCAGAACGTCCACAATGATGCACTTGGCCAAAAAGGGCGTATGCGTTTTTTCCTGAATATATTCAGGAAAAAACGCATACGCCCTTTTTGGCCAACCAAGCAAGCTTGCAAAGGAAATCTGCACTACAATGAAGTCTCACTTCCCCCCGGTCAAAAGGGCCATCTGAAAAAAGTGTAAAATCCAGAAAGGCAGGACAGGCCATGGAGAACTGGGAGCCTTGTTATGCTGAAGGGCGGGATGTAAATTGCCAACAACCACTCGGGAGAAGTGTATGGTGTTTCCTGAAACATCTAAAAAACAAAGCAACAGAGCCTAGGGCACTTCCACTTATGGTCCTATAGCTTAGGGAATTTAAAATCAAAAAGACACAGCCACCCCAAAGTTTGGAACGGCTCTGTTTACAAGAACCTCGTTTACAGTACAAGTTCAACATCACAGAAAGTGAAAAATGGATAAAGAAGTTGTGGTATTTACTTACAAAGCAATATCACTCAGCAATGAAATCTGTGTCATCAGGCCCTTAGCAGCACAATGAGTGGATTCAGGTATGATGATTCTAACTGAAATAAGTCACACAGAAAAAGAAACATCATAAGATATCAGTAATACACGGAATGGAAACTTGGCTACACAGGAACTGAATTACAGAACAGAACAGGTTCTCAAATTTAGAAAAACAACTTATGCTTGCTTAAGGGTAAAGGTGAGTTGGGGTGCTGCATAAAACCAGAGATTGAAATGAGCACAGATAAAGTTCCTTAAGCCAAATATGGAATAGACAAGAGCTACTCCTTGCTCAATGAAATGGACTCAACACCGCATATTAAACGCCTAAGAATGTACCTGACTAGTAAGTATCGTAAAACTTATGGATTGCTATGTCTCCGAAAGAGAATCAAGCATGTGTACAGGGGCATAAACGCAGCAGTGATAGGATTGGAGAGGTTCGGTGAGCATATGAAGACCCTTTGAAGTCATATTGCATGGTACCCATTCCACGGGTTTCAACTACCCAGGTTTTAGGTATTCTTCCTTCAGCTAAAACATGCATGTGGAACCCAAGTATGATCAACCATGTGAACGGGAGACGTGTTCAAATATGTCTCAGTTTTCTTCCCCTGGTACTCGGGTGCAACATTCCAGACGCTTTACTAATACTCTCCCCACTTTTAAAGTCAGCGCCTTTAAACTCCTGTTTGGCCCAGTTTGCAATTTCTGCGGAAGATGAACAGGAATAGCGAGAACCAATGAGAGGCTAGCTGGAGGTGTCTGGACGGGCAAATTTAACTCTCATTTCCCACCAGGAAGAGGAAATAACCAAAGGCTCAGTGTGCCGTGCCAGAAACAGATTAGGGCCTGAAGCCATCCTGCGGTGTTGCGGCCAGCTCAAAAGAAAGCGAGTTGAAGAAAGGAGCTCAGGGGCACTGTAATTCACAAACCTGCAGAGTTATAAATGACAGCTATCGTCCAAAAATATACTGAAGAAAGGCTGCCAAGAGGACTTGAAAGCGGGGCAGAATTGCAGGAAACCGATTTCAGGAGGTAGACTGGAATTGCATTGAAAGCATAGGAAAAGAGGCAGAACGTCCACAATGATGCACTTGGCCAAAAAGGGCGTATGCGTTTTTTCCTGAATATATTCAGGAAAAAACGCATACGCCCTTTTTGGCCAACCAAGCAAGCTTGCAAAGGAAATCTGCACTACAATGAAGTCTCACTTCCCCCCGGTCAAAAGGGCCATCTGAAAAAAGTGTAAAATCCAGAAAGGCAGGACAGGCCATGGAGAACTGGGAGCCTTTTTATGCTGATGGGCGGGATGTAAATTGCCAACAACCACTCAGGAGAAGTGTATGGTGTTTCCTGAAACATCTAAAAAACAAAGCAACAGAGCCTAGGGCACTTCCACTTATGGTCCTATATCTTAGGGAATTTAAAATCAAAAAGACACAGCCACCCCAAAGTTTGGAACAGCTCTGTTTACAAGAACCTCGTTTACAGTACAAGTTCAACATCGCAGAAAGTGAAAAATGGATAAAGAAGTTGTGGTATTTACTTACAAAGCAATATCACTCAGCAATGAAATCTGTGTCATCAGGCCCTTAGCAGCACAATGAGTGGATTCAGGTATGATGATTCTAACTGAAATAAGTCACACAGAAAAAGAAACATCATAAGATATCAGTAATACACGGAATGTAAACTTGGCTACACAGGAACTGAATTACAGAACAGAACAGGGTCTCAAATTTAGAAAACCAACTTATTCTTGCTTAAGGGTAAAGGTGAGTTGGGGTGCTGCATAAAACCAGAGATTGAAATGAGCACAGATAAAGTTCCTTAAGCCAAATATGGAATAGACAAGAGCTACTCCTTGCTCAACGAAATGGACTCAACACCGCATATTAAACGCCTAAGAATGTACCTGTCTAGTAAGTATCTTAAAACCTATGGATTGCTATGTCTCCGAAAGAGAATCAAGCATGTGTACAGGGGCAGAAATGCAGCAGTGATAGGATTGGAGAGGTTCGTGAGCAAATGAAGACCCTTTGAAGTCATATTGCATGGTACCCATTCCACGGGTTTCAACTACCCAGGTTTAAGGTATTCTTCCTTCAGCTAAAACATGCATGTGGAACCCAGAGTATGATCAACCATGTGATCGGGAGACGTGTTCAAATATGTCTCAGTTTTCGTACCCTGGTACTCGGGTGCAACATTCCAGACGCTTTACTAACACTCTCCCGACTTGGAGAGTCAGTCCCTTTAACCTCCTGTTTGGCCCAGTTTGCAATTTCTGCGAAAGATGAACAGGAATAGCGAGAACCAATGAGAGACTAGCTGGAGGTGTCTGGACGGGCAAATTTAACTCTCATTTCCCACCAGGAAGAGGAATTAACCAAAGGCTCAGCGTGCCGGGCCAGAACCAGATTAGGGCCTGAAGCCATCCTGCGGTGTTGCGGCCAGCTCACAAGAAAGCGAGTTGAAGAAAGGAGCTCAGGGGCACTGTAATTCACAAACCTGCAGAGTTATAAATGACATCTATCGTCCAAAAATAGACTGAAGGAAGGCTGCCAAGAGGACTTGAAAGCGGGGCAGAATTGCAGGAAACCGATTTCAGGAGGTAGACTGGAATTGCATTGAAAGCATAGGAAAAGAGGCAGAACGTCCACAATGATGCACTTGGCCAAAAAGGGCGTATGCGTTTTTTTCTGAATATATTCAGGAAAAAACGCATATGCCCTTTTTTGCCAAGCAAGCAAGCTTGCAAAGGAAATCTGCACTACAATGAAGTCTCACTTCCCCCCGGTCAAAAGGGCCATCTGAAAAAAGTGTAAAATCCAGAAAGGCAGGACAGGCCATGGAGAACTGGGAGCCTTGTTATGCTGATGGGCGGGATGTAAATTGCCAACAGACACTTGGGAGAAGTGTATGGTGTTTCCTGAAACATCTAAAAAACAAAGCAACAGAGCCTAGGGCACTGCCACTTATGGTCCTTTAGCTTAGGGAAATTAAAATCAAAAAGACACAGCCACCCCAAAGTTTGGGACGCCTCTGTTTACAAGAACCTCGTTTACAGTACAAGTTCAACATCGCAGAAAGTGAAAAATGGATAAAGAAGTTGTGGTATTTACTTACAAAGCAATATCACTCAGCAATGAAATCTATGTCATCAGGCCCTTAGCAGCACAATGAGTGGATTCAGGTATGATGATTCTAAGTGAAATAAGTCACACAGAAAAAGAAACATCATAAGATATCAGTAATACACGGAATGTAAACTTGGCTACACAGGAACTGAATTACAGAACAGAACAGGGTCTCAAATTTAGAAAACCAACTTATGCTTGCTTAAGGGGAAAGGTGAGTTGGGGTGCTGCATAAAACCAGAGATTGAAATGAGCACAGATAAAGTTCCTTAAGTCAAATATGGAATAGACAAGAGCTACTCCTTGCTCAACGAAATGGACTCAACACCGCATATTAAACGCCTAAGAATGTACCTGACTAGTAAGTATCGTAAAACTTATGGATTGCTATGTCTCCAAAAGAGAATCAAGCATGTGTACAGGGGCATAAACGCAGCAGTGATAGGATTGGAGAGGTTCGGTGAGCAAATGAAGACCCTTTGAAGTCATATTGCATGGTACCCATTACACGGGTCTCAACTCTCCAGGTTTAAGGTATTCTTCCTTCAGCTAAAACATGCATGTGGAACCCAAGTATGATCAACCATGTGAACGGAAGACGTGTTCAAATATGTCTCAGTTTTCCTCCCCTGGTACTCGGGTGCAACATTCCAGACGCTTTACTAACACTCTCCGCACTTGGAGAGTCAGCGCCTTTAACCTCCTGTTTGGCCCAGTTTGCAATTTCTGCGGAAGATGAACAGGAATAGCGAGAACCAATGAGAGACTAGCTGGAGGTGTCTGGACGGGCAAATTTAACTCTCATTTCCCACCAGGAAGAGGAAATAACCAAAGGCTCAGTGTGCCGTGCCGGAACCAGATTAGGGCCTGAAGCCATCCTGCGGTGTTGTGGCCAGCTCAAAAGAAAGCGATTTGAAGAAAGGAGCTCAGGGGCACTGTAATTCACAAACCTGCAGAGTTATAAATGACAGCTATCGTCCAAAAATAGACTGAAGGAAGGCTGCCAAGAGGACTTGAAAGCGGGGCAGAATTGCAGGAAACCGATTTCAGGAGGTAGACTGGAATTGCATTGAAAGCATAGGAAAAGAGGCAGAACGTCCACAATGATGCACTTGGCCAAAAAGGGCGTATGCGTTTTTTCCTGAATATATTCAGGAAAAAACGCATATGCCCTTTTTGGCCAACCAAGCAAGCTTGCAAAGGAAATCTGCACTACAATGAAGTCTCACTTCCCCCCGGTCAAAAGGGCCATCTGAAAAAAGTGTAAAATCCAAAAAGGCAGGACAGGCCATGGAGAACTGGGAGCCTTGTTATGCTGAAGGGCGGGATGTAAATTGCCAACAACCACTCGGGAGAAGTGTATGGTGTTTCCTGAAACATCTAAAAAACAAAGCAACAGAGCCTAGGGCACTGCCACTTATGGTCCTATAGCTTAGGGAATTTAAAATCAAAAAGACACAGCCACCCCAAAGTTTGGAACGGCTCTGTTTACAAGAACCTCGTTTACAGTACAAGTTCAACATCACAGAAAGTGAAAAATGGATAAAGAAGTTGTGGTATTTACTTACAAAGCAATATCACTCAGCAATGAAATCTGTGTCATCAGGCCCTTAGCAGCACAATGAGTGGATTCAGGTATGATGATTCTAACTGAAATAAGTCACACAGAAAAAGAAACATCATAAGATATCAGTAATACACGGAATGGAAACTTGGCTACACAGGAACTGAATTACAGAACAGAACATGTTCTCAAATTTAGAAAAACAACTTATGCTTGCTTAAGGGTAAAGGTGAGTTGGGGTGCTGCATAAAACCAGAGATTGAAATGAGCACAGATAAAGTTCCTTAAGCCATATATGGAATAGACAAGAGCTACTCCTTGCTCAACGAAATGGACTCAACACCGCATATTAAACGCCTAAGAATGTACCTGACTTGTAAGTATCTTAAAACCTATGGATTGCTATGTCTCCGAAAGAGAATCAAGCATGTCTACAGGGGCATAAACGCAGCAGTGATAGGATTGGAGAGGTTCGGTGAGCAAATGAAGACCCTTTGAAGTCATATTGCATGGTACCCATTCCACGGGTTTCAACTACCCAAGTTTAAGGTATTCTTCCTTCAGCTAAAACATGCATGTGGAACCTAGAGTATGATCAAACATGTGATCGGGAGACGTGTTCAAATATGTCTCAGTTTTCGTACCCTGGTACTCGGGTGCAAAATTCCAGACGCTTTACTAACACTCTCCCGACTTGGAGAGTCAGTCCCTTTAACCTCCTGTTTGGCCCAGTTTGCAATTTCTGCGGAAGATGAACAGGAAGAGCGAGAACCAATGAGAGACTAGCTGGAGGTGTCTGGACGGGCAAATTTAACACTCATTTCCCACCAGGAAGAGGAATTAACCAAAGGCTCAGCGTGCCGTGCCGGAACCAGATTAGGGCCTGAAGACATCCTGCGGTGTTGCGGCCAGCTCAAAAGAAAGCGAGTTGAAGAAAGGAGCTCAGGGGCACTGTAATTCACAAACCTGCAGAGTTATAAATGACAGCTATCGTCCAAACATACACTGAAGTAAGGCTGCCAAGAGGACTTGAAAGCGGGGCAGAATTGCAGGAAACCGATTTCAGGAGGTAGACTAGAATTACATTGAAAGCGTAGGAAAAGAGGCAGAACGTCCACAATGATGCACTTGGCCAAAAAGGGCGTATGCGTTTTTTCCTGAATATATTCAGGAAAAAACGCATACGCCCTTTTTGGCCAACCAAGCAAGCTTGCAAAGGAAATCTGCACTACAATGAAGTCTCACTTCCCCCCGGTCAAAAGGGCCATCTGAAAAAAGTGTAAAATCCAGAAAGGCAGGACAGGCCATGGAGAACTGGGAGCCTTGTTATGCTGAAGGGCGGGATGTAAATTGCCAACAACCACTTGGGAGAAGTGTATGGTGTTTCCTGAAACATCTAAAAAACAAAGCAACAGAACCTAGGGCACTTCCACTTATGGTCCTATAGCTTAGGGAAATTAAAATCAAAAAGACACAGCCACCCCAAAGTTTGGGACGCCTCTGTTTACAAGAACCTCGTTTACCGTACAAGTTCAATATCACAGAAAGTGAAAAATGGATAAAGAACTTGTGGTACTTACGTACAATGCAGTATCACTCAGCAATGAAATCTATGTCATCAGGACCGTCGCAGAATAATGAGTGGATTCAGGTACGATGATTCTAACTGAAATAAGTCACACAGAAAAAGAAACATCATAAGATATCAGTAATACACGGAATGTAAACTTGGCTACACAGGAACTGCATTCCAAAACAGAACAGGGTCTCAAATTTAGAAAACCAACTTATGCTTGCTTAAGGGGAAAGGTGAGTTGGGGTGCTGCATAAAACCAGAGATTGAAATGAACACAGATAAAGTTCCTTAAGCCAAATATGGAATAGACAAGAGCTACTCCTTGCTCAACGAAATGGACTCAAAACCCCATATTAAACGCCTAAGAATGTACCTGACTAGTAAGTATCTTAAAACCTATGGATTGCTATGTCTCCAAAAGAGAATCAAGCATGTGTACAGGGGCATAAACGCAGCAGTGATAGGATTGGAGAGGTTCGGTGAGCAAATGAAGACCCTTTGAAGTTATATTGCATGGTACCCATTACACGGGTCTCAACTCTCCAGGTTTAAGGTATTCTTCCTTCAGCTAAAACATGCATGTGGAACCCAGAGTATGATCAACCATGTGAACGGGAGACGTGTTCAAATATATCTCAGTTTTCCTCCCCTGGTACTCGGGTGCAACATTCCAGACGCTTTACTAACACTCTCCCCACTTGGAGAGTCAGTCCCTTTAACCTCCTGTTTGGCCCAGTTTGCAATTTCTGCGGAAGATGAACAGGAATAGCGAGAACCAATGAGAGGCTAGCTGGAGGTGTCTGGACGGGCAAATTTAACTCTCATTTCCCACCAGGAAGAGGAATTAACCAAAGGCTCAGCATGCTGGGCCGGAACCAGATTAGGGCCTGAAGCCATCCTGCGGTGTTGCGGCCAGGTCACAAGAAAGCGAGTTGAAGAAAGGAGCTCAGGGGCACAGTAATTCACAAACCTGCAGAGTTATAAATGACAGCTATCGTCCAAAAATATACTGAAGTAAGGCTGCCAAGAGGACTTGAAAGCGGGGCAGAATTGCAGGAAACCGATTTCAGGAGGTAGACTGGAATTGCATTGAAAGCATAGGAAAAGAGGCAGAACGTCCACAATGATGCACTTGGCCAAAACGGGCGTATGCGTTTTTTCCTGAATATATTCAGGAAAAAACGCATACGCCCTTTTTGGCCAAGCAAGCAAGCTTGCAAAGGAAATCTGCACTACAATGAAGTCTCACTTCCCCCCGGTCAAAAGGGCCATCTGAAAAAAGTGTAAAATCCAGAAAGGCAACAGGCCATGGAGAACTGGGAGCCTTGTTATGCTGATGGGCGGGATGTAAATTGCCAACAGACACTTGGGAGAAGTGTATGGTGTTTCCTGAAACATCTAAAAAACAAAGCAACAGAGCCTAGGGCACTTCCACTTATGGTCCTATAGCTTAGGGAAATTAAAATCAAAAAGACACAGCCACCCCAAAGTTTGGAACGGCTCTGTTTACAAGAACCTCGTTTACAGTACAAGTTCAACATCGCAGAAAGTGAAAAATGGATAAAGAAGTTGTGGTATTTACTTACAAAGCAATATCACTCAGCAATGAAATCTGTGTCACAAGGCCCTTAGCAGCACAATGAGTGGATTCAGGTATGATGATTCTAACTGAAATAAGTCACACAGAAAAAGAAACATCATAAGATATCAGTAATACACGGAATGTAAACTTGGCTACACAGGAACTGAATTACAGAACAGAACAGGGTCTCAAATTTAGAAAACCAACTTATGCTTGCTTAAGGGGAAAGGTGAGTTGGGGTGCTGCATAAAACCAGAGATTGAAATGAGCACAGATAAAGTTCCTTAAGCCATATATGGAATAGACAAGAGCTACTCCTTGCTCAACGAAATGGACTCAACACCGCATATTAAACGCCTAAGAATGTACCTGACTTGTAAGTATCTTAAAACCTATGGATTGCTATGTCTCCGAAAGAGAATCAAGCATGTCTACAGGGGCATAAACGCAGCAGTGATAGGATTGGAGAGGTTCGGTGAGCAAATGAAGACCCTTTGAAGTCATATTGCATGGTACCCATTCCACGGGTTTCAACTACCCAAGTTTAAGGTATTCTTCCTTCACCTAAAACATGCATGTGGAACCTAGAGTATGATCAAACATGTGATCGGGAGACGTGTTCAAATATGTCTCAGTTTTCGTACCCTGGTACTCGGGTGCAAAATTCCAGACGCTTTACTAACACTCTCCCGACTTGGAGAGTCAGTCCCTTTAACCTCCTGTTTGGCCCAGTTTGCAATTTCTGCGGAAGATGAACAGGAAGAGCGAGAACCAATGAGAGACTAGCTGGAGGTGTCTGGACGGGCAAATTTAACACTCATTTCCCACCAGGAAGAGGAATTAACCAAAGGCTCAGCGTGCCGTGCCGGAACCAGATTAGGGCCTGAAGACATCCTGCGGTGTTGCGGCCAGCTCAAAAGAAAGCGAGTTGAAGAAAGGAGCTCAGGGGCACTGTAATTCACAAACCTGCAGAGTTATAAATGACAGCTATCGTCCAAACATAGACTGAAGTAAGGCTGCCAAGAGGACTTGAAAGCGGGGCAGAATTGCAGGAAACCGATTTCAGGAGGTAGACTAGAATTACATTGAAAGCGTAGGAAAAGAGGCAGAACGTGCACAATGATGCACTTGGCCAAAAAGGGCGTATGCGTTTTTTCCTGAATATATTCAGGAAAAAACGCATACGCCCTTTTTGGCCAACCAAGCAAGCTTGCAAAGGAAATCTGCACTACAATGAAGTCTCACTTCCCCCCGGTCAAAAGGGCCATCTGAAAAAAGTGTAAAATCCAGAAAGGCAGGACAGGCCATGGAGAACTGGGAGCCTTGTTATGCTGAAGGGCGGGATGTAAATTGCCAACAACCACTTGGGAGAAGTGTATGGTGTTTCCTGAAACATCTAAAAAACAAAGCAACAGAACCTAGGGCACTTCCACTTATGGTCCTATAGCTTAGGGAAATTAAAATCAAAAAGACACAGCCACCCCAAAGTTTGGGACGCCTCTGTTTACAAGAACCTCGTTTACCGTACAAGTTCAATATCACAGAAAGTGAAAAATGGATAAAGAACTTGTGGTACTTACGTACAATGCAGTATCACTCAGCAATGAAATCTATGTCATCAGGACCGTCGCAGAATAATGAGTGGATTCAGGTACGATGATTCTAACTGAAATAAGTCACACAGAAAAAGAAACATCATAAGATATCAGTAATACACGGAATGTAAACTTGGCTACACAGGAACTGCATTCCAAAACAGAACAGGGTCTCAAATTTAGAAAACCAACTTATGCTTGCTTAAGGGGAAAGGTGAGTTGGGGTGCTGCATAAAACCAGAGATTGAAATGAACACAGATAAAGTTCCTTAAGCCAAATATGGAATAGACAAGAGCTACTCCTTGCTCAACGAAATGGACTCAAAACCCCATATTAAACGCCTAAGAATGTACCTGACTAGTAAGTATCTTAAAACCTATGGATTGCTATGTCTCCAAAAGAGAATCAAGCATGTGTACAGGGGCATAAACGCAGCAGTGATAGGATTGGAGAGGTTCGGTGAGCAAATGAAGACCCTTTGAAGTTATATTGCATGGTACCCATTACACGGGTCTCAACTCTCCAGGTTTAAGGTATTCTTCCTTCAGCTAAAACATGCATGTGGAACCCAGAGTATGATCAACCATGTGAACGGGAGACGTGTTCAAATATATCTCAGTTTTCCTCCCCTGGTACTCGGGTGCAACATTCCAGACGCTTTACTAACACTCTCCCCACTTGGAGAGTCAGTCCCTTTAACCTCCTGTTTGGCCCAGTTTGCAATTTCTGCGGAAGATGAACAGGAATAGCGAGAACCAATGAGAGGCTAGCTGGAGGTGTCTGGACGGGCAAATTTAACTCTCATTTCCCACCAGGAAGAGGAATTAACCAAAGGCTCAGCATGCTGGGCCGGAACCAGATTAGGGCCTGAAGCCATCCTGCGGTGTTGCGGCCAGGTCACAAGAAAGCGAGTTGAAGAAAGGAGCTCAGGGGCACAGTAATTCACAAACCTGCAGAGTTATAAATGACAGCTATCGTCCAAAAATATACTGAAGTAAGGCTGCCAAGAGGACTTGAAAGCGGGGCAGAATTGCAGGAAACCGATTTCAGGAGGTAGACTGGAATTGCATTGAAAGCATAGGAAAAGAGGCAGAACGTCCACAATGATGCACTTGGCCAAAACGGGCGTATGCGTTTTTTCCTGAATATATTCAGGAAAAAACGCATACGCCCTTTTTGGCCAAGCAAGCAAGCTTGCAAAGGAAATCTGCACTACAATGAAGTCTCACTTCCCCCCGGTCAAAAGGGCCATCTGAAAAAAGTGTAAAATCCAGAAAGGCAACAGGCCATTGAGAACTGGGAGCCTTGTTATGCTGATGGGCGGGATGTAAATTGCCAACAGACACTTGGGAGAAGTGTATGGTGTTTCCTGAAACATCTAAAAAACAAAGCAACAGAGCCTAGGGCACTTCCACTTATGGTCCTATAGCTTAGGGAAATTAAAATCAAAAAGACACAGCCACCCCAAAGTTTGGAACGGCTCTGTTTACAAGAACCTCGTTTACAGTACAAGTTCAACATCGCAGAAAGTGAAAAATGGATAAAGAAGTTGTGGTATTTACTTACAAAGCAATATCACTCAGCAATGAAATCTGTGTCACAAGGCCCTTAGCAGCACAATGAGTGGATTCAGGTATGATGATTCTAACTGAAATAAGTCACACAGAAAAAGAAACATCATAAGATATCAGTAATACACGGAATGTAAACTTGGCTACACAGGAACTGAATTACAGAACAGAACAGGGTCTCAAATTTAGAAAACCAACTTATGCTTGCTTAAGGGGAAAGGTGAGTTGGGGTGCTGCATAAAACCAGAGATTGAAATGAGCACAGATAAAGTTCCTTAAGCCATATATGGAATAGACAAGAGCTACTCCTTGCTCAACGAAATGGACTCAACACCGCATATTAAACGCCTAAGAATGTACCTGACTAGTAAGTATCGTAAAACCTATGGATTGCTATGTCTCCAAAAGAGAATCAAGCATGTGTACAGGGGCATAAACGCAGCAGTGATAGGATTGGAGAGGTTCGGTGAGCAAATGAAGACCCTTTGAAGTCATATTGCATGGTACCCATTCCACGGGTTTCAACTACGCAGATTTTAGGTATTCTTCCTTCAGCTAAAACATGCATGTGGAACCCAGAGTATGATCAACCATGAGATCGGGAGACGTGTTCAAATATGTCTCAGTTTTCCTCCCCTGGTACTCGGGTGCAACATTCCAGACGCTTTACTAACACTCTCCCGACTTGGAGAGTCAGTCCCTTTAACCTCCTGTTTGACCCAGTTTGCAATTTCTGCAGAAGATGAACAGGAATAGCGAGAACCAATGAGAGGCTAGCTGGAGGTGTCTGGACGGGCAAATTTAACTCTCATTTCCCACCAGGAAGAGGAAATAACCAAAGGCTCAGCGTGCCGTACCGGAACCAGATTAGGGCCTGAAGCCATCCTGCGGTGTTGCGGCCAGGTCACAAGAAAGCGAGTTGAAGAAAGGAGCTCAGGGGCACTGCAATTCACAAACCTGCAGAGTTATAAATGACAGCTATCGTCCAAAAATAGACTGAAGTAAGGCTGCCAAGAGGACTTGAAAGCGGGGCAGAATTGCAGGAAACCGATTTCAGGAGGTAGACTGGAATTGCATTGAAAGCATAGGAAAAGAGGCAGAACGTCCACAATGATGCACTTGGCCAAAAAGGGCGTATGCATTTTTTCCTGAATATATTCAGGAAAAAACGCATACGCCCTTTTTGGCCAACCAAGCAAGCTTGCAAAGGAAATCTGCACTACAATGAAGTCTCACTTCCCCCCGGTCAAAAGGGCCATCTGAAAAAAGTGTAAAATCCCGAAAGGCAGGACAGGCCATGGAGAACTGGGAGCCTTGTTTTGCTGATGGGCGGGATGTAAATTGCCAACAACCACTCGGGAGAAGTGTATGGTGTTTCCTGAAACATCTAAAAAACAAAGCAACAGAGCCTAGGGCACTTCCACTTATGGTCCTATAGCTTCGGGAAATTAAAATCAAAAAGACACAGCCACCCCAAAGTTTGGGACGCCTCCGTTTACAAGAACCTCGTTTACCGTACAAGTTCAATATCACAGAAAGTGAAAAATGGATAAAGAACTTGTGGTACTTACGTACAATGCAGTATCACTCAGCAATGAAATCTATGTCATCAGGCCCGTAGCAGCATAATGAGTGGATTCAGGTACGATGATTCTAACTGAAATAAGTCACACAGAAAAAGAAACATCATAAGATATCACTAATACACGGAATGTAAACTTGGCTACACAGGAACTGCATTCCAAAACAGAACAGGGTCTCAAATTTAGAAAACCAACTTATGCTTGCTTAAGGGGAAAGGTGAGTTGGGGTGCTGCATAAAACCAGAGATTGAAATGAGCACAGATAAAGTTCCTTAAGCCAAATATGGAATAGACAAGAGCTACTCCTTGCTCAACGAAATGGACTCAAAACCCCATATTAAACGCCTAAGAATGTACCTGACTAGTAAGTATCTTAAAACCTATGGATTGCTAGGTCTCCAAAAGAGAATCAAGCGTGTGTACAGGGGCATAAACGCAGCAGTGATAGGATTGGAGAGGTTCGGTGAGCAAATGAAGACCCTTTGAAGTCATATTGCATGGTACCCATTACACGGGTCTCAACTCTCCAGGTTTAAGGTATTCTTCCTTCAGCTAAAACATGCATGTGGAACCCAGAGTATGATCAACCATGTGAATGGGAGACGTGTTCAAATATGTCTCAGTTTTCGTACCCTGGTACTCGGGTGCAACATTCCAGACGCTTTACTAACACTCTCCCCACTTGGAGAGTCAGTCCCTTTAACCTCCTGTTTGGCCCAGTTTGCAATTTCTGCGGAAGATGAACAGGAATAGCGAGAACCAATGAGAGGCTACCTGGAGGTGTCTGGATGGGCAAATTTAACTCAGGAAAAAACGCATACGCCCTTTTTGGCCAACCAAGCAAGCTTGCAAAGGAAATCAGCACTACAATGAAGTCTCACTTCCACCCGGTCAAAAGGGCCATCTGAAAAAAGTGTAAAATCCAGAAAGGCAGGACAGGCCATGGAGAACTGGGAGCCTTGTTATGCTGATGGGCGTGATGTAAATTGCCAAGAACCACTTGGGAGAAGTGTATGGTGTTTCCTGAAACAACTAAAAAACAAAGCAACAGAACCTAGGGCACTTCCACTTATGGTCCTATAGCTTAGGGAAATTAAAATCAAAAAGACACAGCCACCCCAATGTTCGGAACGGCTCTGTTTACAAGAACCTCGTTTACAGTACAAGTTCAACATCGCAGAAAGTGAAAAATGGATAAAGAAGTTGTGGTATTTACTTACAAAGCAATATCACTCAGCAATGAAATCTGTGTCATCAGGACCTTAGCAGCACAATGAGTGGATTCAGGTATGATGATTCTAACTGAAATAAGTCACACAGAAAAAGAAACATCATAAGATATCAGTAATACACGGAATGTAAACTTGGCTACAGAGGAACTGAATTACAGAACAGAACAGGGTCTGAAACTTAGAAAACTAACTTATGCTTGCTTAAGGGGAAAGGTGAGTTGGGGTGCTGCATAAAACCAGAGATTGAAATGAGCACAGATAAAGTTCCTTAAGCCAAATATGGAATAGACAAGAGCTACTCCTTGCTCAACGAAATGGACTCAACACCGCATATTAAACGCCTAAGAATGTACCTGACTAGTAAGTATCTTAAAACCTATGGATTGCTATGTCTCCGAAAGAGAATCAAGCATGTGTACAGGGGCATAAACGCAGCAGTGATAGGATTGGAGAGGTTCGGTGAGCAAATGAAGACCCTTTGAAGTCATATTGCATGGTACCCATTCCACGGGTTTCAACTACCCAGGTTTAAGGTATTCTTCCTTCAGCTAAAACATGCATGTGGAACCTAGAGTATGATCAACCATGTGATCGGGAGACGTGTTCAAATATGTCTCAGTTTTCGTACCCTGGTACTCGGGTGCAACATTCCAGACGCTTTACTAACACTCTCCCCACTTGGAGAGTCAGTCCCTTTAACCTCCTGTTTGGCCCAGTTTGCAATTTCTGTGGAAGATGAACAGGAATAGCAAGAACCAATGAGAGGCTAGCTGGAGGTGTCTGGATGGGCAAATTTAACTCTCATTTCCCACCAGGAAGAGGAATTAACCAAAGGCTCAGCGTGCCGTGCCAGAACCAGATTAGGGCCTGAAGACATCCTGCGGTGTTGCGGCCAGGTCACAAGAAAGCGAGTTGAAGAAAGGAGCTCAGGGGCGCTGTAATTCACAAACCTGCAGAGATATAAATGACAGCTATCGTCCAAAAATAGACTGAAGTAAGGCTGCCAAGAGGACTTGAAAGCGGGGCAGAATTGCAGGAAACCGATTTCAGGAGGTAGACTGGAATTGCATTGAAAGCATAGGAAAAGAGGCAGAACGTCCACAATGATGCACTTGGCCAAAAACGGCGTATGCGTTTTTTCCTGAATATATCCAGGAAAAAACGCATACGCACTTTTTGGCCAACCAAGCAAGCTTGCAAAGAAATCTGCACTACAATGAAGTCTCACTTCCCCCCGGTCAAAAGGGCCATCTGAAAAAAGTGTAAAATCCAGAAAGGCAGGACAGGCCATGGAGAACTGGGAGCCTTGTTATGCTGATGGGCGGGATGTAAATTGCCAACAGACACTCAGGAGAAGTGTATGGTGTTTCCTGAAACATCTAAAAAACAAAGCAACAGAGCCTAGGGCACTTCCACTTATGGTCCTATAGCTTCGGGAAATTAAAATCAAAAAGACACAGCCACCCCAAAGTTTGGGACGCCTCTGTTTACAAGAACCTCGTTTACCGTACAAGTTCAATATCACAGAAAGTGAAAAATGGATAAAGAACTTGTGGTACTTACGTACAATGCAGTATCACTCAGCAATGAAATCTATGTCATCAGTCCCGTAGCAGCATAATGAGTGGATTCAGGTACGATGATTCTAACTGAAATAAGTCACACAGAAAAAGAAACATCATAAGATATCACTAATACACGGAATGTAAACTTGGCTACACAGGAACTGCATTCCAAAACAGAACAGGGTCTCAAATTAAGAAAACCAACTTATGCTTGCTTAAGGGGAAAGGTGAGTTGGGGTGCTGCATAAAACCAGAGATTGAAATGAGCACAGATAAAGTTCCTTAAGCCAAATATGGAATACACAAGAGCTACTCCTTGCTCAACGAAATGGACTCAAAACCCCATATTAAACGCCTAAGAATGTACCTGACTAGTAAGTATCTTAAAACCTATGGATTTCTATGTCTCCGAAACAGAATCAAGCATGTGTACAGGGGCATAAACGCAGCAGTGATAGGATTGGAGAGGTTCGGTGAGCAAATGAAGACCCTTTGAAGTCATATTGCATGGTACCCATTCCACGGGTTTCAACTACCTAGGTTTTAGGTATTCTTCCTTCAGCTAAAACATGCAAGTGGAACCCAAGTATGATCAACCATGTGAACGGGAGACGTGTTCAAATATGTCTCAGTTTTCCTCCCCTGGTACTCGGGTGCAACATTCCAGACGCTTTACTAACACTCTCCCGACTTGGAGAGTCAGTCCCTTTAACCTCCTATTTGGCCCAGTTTGCAATTTCTGCGGAAGATGAACAGGAATAGCGAGAACCAATGAGAGACTAGCTGGAGGTGTCTGGACGGGCAAATTTAACTCTCATTTCCCACCAGGAAGAGGAATTAACCAAAGGCTCAGCGTGCCGTGCCAGAACCAGATTAGGGCCTGAAGACATCCTGCGGTGTTGCGGCCAGGTCACAAGAAAGCGAGGTGAAGAAAGGAGCTCAGGGGCACTGTAATTCACAAACCTGCAGAGTTATAAATGACAGCTATCGTCCAAAAATAGACTGAAGTAAGGCTGCCAAGAGGACTTGAAAGCGGGGCAGAATTGCAGGAAACCGATTTCAGGAGGTAGACTGGAATTGCATTGAAAGCATAGGAAAAGAGGCAGAACGTCCACAATGATGCACTTGGCCAAAAAGTGCGTATGCGTTTTTTCCTGAATATATTCAGGAAAAAACGCATACGCCCTTTTTGGCCAACCAAGCAAACTTGCAAAGGAAATCTGCACTACAATGAAGTCTCACTTCTCCCCGGTCAAAAGGGCCATCTGAAAAAAGTGTAAACTCCAGAAAGGCAGGACAGGCCATGGAGAACTGGGAGCCTTGTTATGCTGATGGGCGGGATGTAAATTGCCAACAACCACTCGGGAGAAGTGTATGGTGTTTCCTGAAACATCTGAAAAACAAAGCATCAGAGCCTAGGGCACTTCCACTTATGGTCCTATAGCTTAGGGAAATTAAAATCAAAAAGACACAGCCACCCCAAAGTTTGGAACGGCTCTGTTTACAAGAACCTCGTTTACAGTACAAGTAAAACATCGCAGAAAGTGAAAAATGGATAAAGAAGTTGTGGTATTTACTTACAAAGCAATATCACTCAGCAATGAAATCTGTGTCATCAGGCCCTTAGCAGCACAATGAGTGGATTCAGGTATGATGATTCTAACTGAAATAAGTCACACAGAAAAAGAAACATCATAAGATATCACTAATACACGGAATGTAAACTTGGCTACACAGGAACTGCATTCCAAAACAGAACAGGGTCTCAAATTTAGAAAACCAACTTATGCTTGCTTAAGGGGAAAGGTGAGTTGGGGTGCTGCATAAAACCAGAGATTGAAATGAGCACAGATAAAGTTCCTTAAGCCAAATATGGAATAGACAAGAGCTACTCCTTGCTCAACGAAATGGACTCAAAACCCCATATTAAACGCCTAAGAATGTACCTGACTTGTAAGTATCTTAAAACCTATGGATTGCTATGTCTCCAAAAGAGAATCAAGCGTGTGTACAGGGGCATAAACGCAGCAGTGATAGGATTGGAGAGGTTCGGTGAGCAAATGAAGACCCTTTGAAGTCATATTGCATGGTACCCATTACACGGGTCTCAACTCTCCAGGTTTAAGGTATTCTTCTTTCAGCTAAAACATTCATGTGGAACCCAGAGTATGATCAACCATGTGAACGGGAGACGTGTTCAAATATGTCTCAGTTTTCCTCCCCTGGTACTCGGGTGCAACATTCCAGACGCTTTACTAACACTCTCCCGACTTGGAGAGTCAGCGCCTTTAACCTCCTGTTTGGCCCAGTTTGCAATTTCTGCAGAAGATGAACAGGAATAGCGAGAACCAATGAGAGGCTAGCTGGAGGTGTCTGGACGGGCAAATTTAACTCTCATTTCCCACCAGGAAGAGGAATTAACCAAAGGCTCAGTGTGTCGGGCCGGAACCAGATTAGGGCCTGAAGCCATCCTGCGGTGTTGCGGCCAGGTCACAAGAAAGCGAGTTGAAGAAAGGAGCTCAGGGGCACTGTAATTCACAAACCTGCAGAGTTATAAATGACAGCTATCGTCCAAAAATAGACTGAAGTAAGGCTGCCAAGAGGACTTGAAAGCGGGGCAGAATTGCAGGAAACCGATTTCAGGAGGTAGACTGGAATTGCATTGAAAGCATAGGAAAAGAGGCAGAACGTCCACAATGATGCACTTGGCCAAAAAGGGCGTATGCGTTTTTTCCTGAATATATTCAGGAAAAAACGCATACGCCCTTTTTGGCCAACCAAGCAAGCTTGCAAAGGAAATCTGCACTACAATGAAGTCTCACTTCCCCCCGGTCAAAAGGGCCATCTGAAAAAAGTGTAAAATCCAGAAAGGCAACAGGCCATTGAGAACTGGGAGCCTTGTTATGCTGATGGGCGGGATGTAAATTGCCAACAGACACTCAGGAGAAGTGTATGGTGTTTCCTGAAACATCTAAAAAACAAAGCAACAGTACCTAGGGCACTTCCACTTATGGTCCTATAGCTTAGGGAAATTAAAATCAAAAACACAGCCACCCCAAAGTTTGGGACGCCTCCGTTTACAAGAACCTCGTTTACCGTACATGTTCAATATCACAGAAAGTGAAAAATGGATAAAGAACTTGTGGTACTTACGTACAATGCAGTATCACTCAGCAATGAAATCTATGTCATCAGGCCCGTAGCAGCATAATGAGGGGATTCAGGTACGATGATTCTAACTGAAATAAGTCACACAGAAAAAGAAACATCATAAGATATCACTAATACACGGAATGTAAACTTGGCTACACAGGAACTGCATTCCAAAACAGAACAGGGTCTCAAATTTAGAAAACCAACTTATGCTTGCTTAAGGGTAAAGGTGAGTTGGGGTGCTGCATAAAACCAGAGATTGAAATGAGCACAGATAAAGTTCCTTAAGCCAAATATGGAATAGACAAGAGCTACTCCTTGCTCAACGAAATGGACTCAAAACCCCATATTAAACGCCTAAGAATGTACCTGACTAGTAAGTATCTTAAAACCTATGGATTGCTATGTCTCCGAAAGAGAATCAAGCATGTGTACAGGGGCATAAACGCAGCAGTGATAGGATTGGAGAGGTTCGGTGAGCAAATGAAGACCCTTTGAAGTCATATTGCATGGTAGCCATTCCACGGGTTTCAAATACCCAGGTTTAAGGTATTCTTCCTTCAGCTAAAACATGCATGTGGAATCTAGAGTATGATCAACCATGTGATCGGGAGACGTGTTCAAATATGTCTCAGTTTTCCTCCCCTGGTACTCGGGTGCAACATTCCAGACGCTTTACTAACACTCTCCCCACTTGGAAAGTCAGCGCCTTTAACCTCCTGTTTGGCCCAGTTTGCAATTTCTGCGGAAGATGAACAGGAATAGCGAGAACCAATGAGAGACTAGCTGGAGGTGTCTGGACGGGCAAATTTAACTCTCATTTCCCACCAGGAAGAGGAATTAACCAAAGGCTCAGCGTGCCGTGCCGGAACCAGATTAGGGCCTGAAGCCATCCTGCGGTGTTGCGGCCAGCTCACAAGAAAGCGAGTTGAAGAAAGGAGCTCAGGGGCACTGTAATTCACAAACCTGCAGAGTTATAAATGACAGCTATCGTCCAAAAATAGACTGAAGTAAGGCTGCCAAGAGGACTTGAAAGCGGGGCAGAATTGCAGGAAACCGATTTCAGGAGGTAGACTGGAATTGCATTGAAAGCATAGGAAAAGAGGCAGAACGTCCACAATGATGCACTTGGCCAAAAAGGGCGTATGCGTTTTTTCCTGAATATATTCAGGAAAAAACGCATACGCCCTTTTTGGCCAACCAAGCAAGCTTGCAAAGGAAATCTGCACTACAATGAAATCTCACTTCCCCCCGGTCAAAAGGGCCATCTGAAAAAAGTGTAAAATCCCGAAAGGCAGGACAGGCCATGGAGAACTGGGAGCCTTGTTATGCTGATGGGCGGGATGTAAATTGCCAACAACCACTCGGGAGAAGTGTATGGTGTTTCCTGAAACATCTAAAAAACAAAGCAACAGAACCTAGGGCACTTCCACTTATGGTCCTATAGCTTAGGGAAATTAAAATCAAAAAGACACAGCCACCCCAAAGTTTGGATCGGCTCTGTTTACAAGAACCTCGTTTACAGTACAAGTTCAACATCGCAGAAAGTGAAAAATGGATAAAGAAGTTGTGGTATTTACTTACAAAGCAATATCACTCAGCAATGAAATCTGTGTCATCAGGCCCTTAGCAGCACAATGAGTGGATTCAGGTATGATGATTCTAACTGAAATAAGTCACACAGAAAAAGAAACATCATAAGATATCAGTAATACACGGAATGTAAACTTGGTACACAGGAACTGAATTACAGAACAGAACAGGGTCTCAAATTTAGAAAACCAACTTATGCTTGCTTAAGGGGAAAGGTGAGTTGGGGTGCTGCATAAAACCAGAGATTGAAATGAGCACAGATAAAGTTCCTTAAGCCAAATATGGAATAGACAAGAGCTACTCCTTGCTCAACGAAATGGACTCAAAACCCCATATTAAACGCCTAAGAATGTACCTAACTAGTAAGTATCTTAAAACCTATGGATTGCTATGTCTCCAAAAGAGAATCAAGCATGTGTACAGGGGCATAAACGCAGCAGTGATAGGATTGGAGAGGTTCTGTGAGCAAATGAAGACCCTTTGAAGTCATATTGCATGGTACCCATTCCACGGGTTTCAACTACCCAGGTTTAAGGTATTCTTCCTTCAGCTGAAACATGCATGTGGAACCCAGAGTATGATCAACCATGTGAACGGGAGACGTGTTCAAATATGTCTCAGTTTTCCTCCCCTGGTACTCGGGTGCAACATTCCAGACGCTTTACTAACACTCTCCCGACTTGGAGAGTCAGTCCCTTTAACCTCCTGTTTGGCCCAGTTTGCAATTTCTGCGGAAGATGAACAGGAATAGCGAGAACCAATGAGAGGCTAGCTGGAGGTGTCTGGACGGGCAAATTTAACTCTCATTTCCCACCAGGAAGAGGAATTAACCAAAGGCTCAGCATGCCGGGCCGGAACCAGATTAGGGCCTGAAGCCATCCTGCGGTGTTGCGGCCAGGTCACAAGAAAGCGAGTTGAAGAAAGGAGCTCAGGGGCACTGCAATTCACAAACCAGCAGAGTTATAAATGACAGCTATCGTCCAAAAATAGACTGAAGTAAGGCTGCCAAGAGGACTTGAAAGCGGGGCAGAATTGCAGGAAACCGATTTCAGGAGGTAGACTGGAATTGCATTGAAAGCATAGGAAAAGAGGCAGAACGTCCACAATGATGCACTTGGCCAAAAAGGGCGTATGCGTTTTTTCCTGAATATATTCAGGAAAAAACGCATACGCCCTTTTTGGCCAACCAAGCAAGCTTGCAAAGGAAATCTGCACTACAATGAAGTCTCACTTCCCCCCGGTCAAAAGGGCCATCTGAAAAAAGTGTAAAATCCAGAAAGGCAAAAGGCCATTGAGAACTGGGAGCCTTGTTATGCTGATGGGCGGGATGTAAATTGCCAACAGACACTTGGGAGAAGTGTATGGTGTTTCCTGAAACATCTAAAAAACAAAGCAACAGAGCCTAGGGCACTTCCACTTATGGACCTATAGCTTAGGGAAATTAAAATCAAAAAGACACAGCCACCCCAAAGTTTGGAACGGCTCTGTTTACAAGAACCTCGTTTACAGTACAAGTTCAACATCGCAGAAAGTGAAAAATGGATAAAGAAGTTGTGGTATTTACTTACAAAGCAATATCACTCAGCAATGAAATCTATGTCACCAGGCCCGTATCAGCATAATGAGTGGATTCGGGTATGGTGATTCTAACTGAAATAAGTCACACAGAAAAAGAAACATCAAAAAATATCACTAATACATGGAATTTAAACTTGGCTACAGAGGAACTGAATTACAAAACAGAACAGGGTCTCAAATTTAGAAAACCAACTTATGCTTGCTTAAGTGGAAAGGTGAGTTGGGGTGCTGCATAAAACCAGAGATTGAAATGAGCACAGATAAAGTTCCTTAAGCCAAATATGGAATAGACAAGAGCTACTCCTTGCTCAACGAAATGGACTCCACACCCCATATTAAACGCCTAAGAATGTACCTGACTAGTAAGTATCTTAAAACCTATGGATTGCTATGCCTCCAAAAGAGAATCAAGCATGTGTACAGGGGCATAAACGCAGCAGTGATAGGATTGGAGAGGTTCGGTGAGCAAATGAACACCCTTTGAAGTCATATTGCATGGTACCCATTCCACGGGTTTCAACTACCCAGGTTTTAGGTATTCTTCCTTCAGCTAAAACATGCATGTGGAACCCAAGTATGATCAACCATGTGAACGGGAGACGTGTTCAAATATGTCTCAGTTTTCCTCCCCTGGTAGTCGGGTGCAACATTCCAGACGCTTTACTAACACTCTCCCGACTTGGAGAGTCAGTGCCTTTAACCTCCTGTTTGGCCCAGTTTACAATTTCTGCGGAAGATGTACAGGAATAGGGAGAACCAATGAGAGACAAGCGGGAGGTGTCTGGATTGGCAAATTTAACTCTAATTTCCCACCAGGATGAGGAATTTACCAAAGGCTCAGCGTGCCGTGCCGGAACCAGATTAGGGCCTGAAGCCATCCTGCGGTGTGCGGCCAGGTCACAAGAAAGCGAGTTGAAGAAAGGAGCTCAGGGACACTGTAATTCACAAACCTGCAGAGTTATAAATGACAGCTATCGTCCAAAAATAGACTGAAGTAAGGCTGCCAAGAGGACTTGAAAGCGGGGCAGAATTGCAGGAAACCGATTTCAGGAGGTAGACTGGAATTGCATTGAAAGCATAGGAAAAGAGGCAGAACGTCCACAATGATGCACTTGGCCAAAAAGTGCGTATGCGTTTTTTCCTGAATATATTCATGAAAAAACGCATACGCACTTTTTGGCCAACCAAGCAAGCTTGCAAAGGAAATCTGCACTACAATGAAGTCTCACTTCCCCCCGGTCAAAAGGGCCATCTGAAAAAAGTGTAAAATCCAGAAAGGCAGGACAGGCCATGGAGAACTGGGAGCCTTGTTATGCTGATGGGCGGGATGTAAATTGCCAACAGACACTCGGGAGAAGTGTATGGTGTTTCCTGAAACATCGAAAAAACAAAGCAACAGAGCCTAGGGCACTTCCACTTATGGTCCTATAGCTTCGGGAAATTAAAATCAAAAAGACACAGCCACCCCAAAGTTTGGGACGCCTCTGTTTACAAGAACCTCGTTTACCGTACAAGTTCAATATCACAGAAAGTGAAAAATGGATAAAGAACTTGTGGTACTTACGTACAATGCAGTATCACTCAGCAATGAAATCTATGTCATCAGGCCCGTAGCAGCATAATGAGTGGATTCAGGTACGATGATTCTAACTGAAATAAGTCACACAGAAAAAGAAACATCAAAAGATATCACTAATACACGGAATGTAAACTTGGCTATACAGGAACTGAATTCCAAAACAGAACAGGGTCTCAAATTTAGAAAACCAACTTCTGCTTGCTCAAGGGGAAAGGTGAGTTGGGGTGCTGCATAAAACCAGAGATTGAAATGAGCACAGATAAAGTTCCTTAAGCCAAATATGGAATAGACAAGAGCTACTCCTTGCTCAACGAAATGGACTCAACACCCCATATTAAACGCCTAAGAATGTACCTGACTAGTAAGTATCTTAAAACCTAGGGATTGCTATGTCTCCGAAAGACAATCAAGCGTGTGTACTGGGGCATAAATGCAGCAGTGATAGGATTGGAGAGGTTCGGTGAGCAAATGAAGACCCTTTGAAGTCATATTGCATGGTACCCATTCCACGGGTCTCAACTCTCCAGGTTTAAGGTATTCTTCCTTCAGCTAAAAAATGCATGTGGAACCCAGAGTATGATCAACCGTGTGATCGGGAGACGCGTTCAAATATGTCTCAGTTTTCATACCCTGGTACTCGGGTGCAACATTCCAGACGCTTTACTAACACTCTCGCGACTTGGACAGTCAGTGCCTTTAACCTCCTGTTTGGCCCAGTTTGCAATTTCTGCGGAAGATGAACAGGAATAGGGAGAACCAATGAGAGACTAGCTGGAGGTGTCTGGACGGGCAAATTTAACTCTCATTTCCCACTAGGAAGAGGAATTAACCAAAGGCTCAGCGTGCCGTACCGGAACCAGATTAGGGCCTGAAGCCATCCTGCGGTGTTGCGGCCAGCTCACAAGAAAGTGAGTTGAAGAAAGGAGTTCAGGGGCTCTGTAATTCACAAACCTGCAGAGTTATAAATGACAGCTATCGTCCAAAAACAGACTGAAGTAAGGCTGCCAAGAGGACTTGAAAGCGGGGCAGAATTGCAGGATACCGATTTCAGGAGGTAGACTGGAATTGCATTGAAAGCGTAGGAAAAGAGGCAGAACGTCCACAATGATGCACTTTGCCAAAAGGGCATATGCGTTTTTTCCTGAATATATTCAGGAAAAAACGCATACGCCCTTTTTGGCCAACCAAGCAAGCTTGCAAAGGAAATCTGCACTACAATGAAGTCTCACTTCCCCCCGGTCAAAAGGGCCATCAGAATAAAGTGTAAAATCCAGAAAGGCAGGACAGGCCATGGAGAACTGGGAGCCTTGTTATGCTGATGGGCGGGATGTAAATTGCCAACAGACACTCGGGAGAAGTGTATGGTGTTTCCTGAAACATCTAAAAAACAAAGCAACAGAGCCTAGGGCACTTCCACTTATGGTCCTATAGCTTAGGGAAATTAATATCAAAAAGACACAGCAACCCCAAAATTTGGGATGGCTCTTTTTACAGGAATCTCTTCTACGGCACAAGTTAAATATCCCAGAGAGCAAATAATGGATAAAGAAGTTGCGGTACTTCTGTACAACAGAATACCACTCAGCAATGAAATCTATGTCACCAGGCCCGTACCAGCATAATGAGTGCATTGAGGCATGATGATTCTAAGTGAAATAAGTCACACAGAAAAAGAAACATCATAAGGTATCACTAATACACGGAATGTGAACTTGGCTACACATGAACTGAATTACAAAACAGAACAGGGTCTCAAGTTTAGAAAACCAACTTATGCCTGCTTAAGGGGGAAGGTGAGTTGGGGTGCTGCATAAAAGCAGAGTTTGAAATTAGCACAGATACCGTTCCATAAGCCAAATATGTAATAGACAAGAGCTACCCCTTGCTCAACGAAATGGATTCAACAATGAGGTATCACCTCACACCTGGTAGAATAGGCATCATTGAAAATCTACAAACAAAAAATGCTGGAAAGGGTGTGGAGAAAAGGAACCCTCTTCCACTATTGTTGGGAATATAAATTGATACAGTCATTATGGAGAACAATATGGAATTTCTTAAGAAACTAACAATAGAATTACCATATGATACAGCAATCCCAGTACTGGACATATACCCAGACAAAACCATAAATCAAAAAGAGTCATTCACCGCAATGTTCATTGCATCACTATTTACAATATCGAGGTAATGGAAGCAACCTAAATGCCCACAGACAGACGAATGCATAAAGCTGTGGTACATATATAAAATGGAATATTACTAAGCCATGAAAAGGAATGAAATTGGGTCATTTGTAGAGACGTCGATGGATCTAGAGACTGTCATACAGAGTGAAGTAAGTCAGAAAGAGAAAAACAAATCTTGTATATTCATGCATATATGTGGAACCTAGAAAAACTGTACAGATTAACCATTTTGCAAGGCATAAATAGAGCAACAGATGTAGACAACAAACGTATGGACAACAAGGGGGGAAAGCTGTTGGGGGGTGGTGGTGGGAGGAGTTGAGAGACTGGGATTGGCATGTATACATTTATATGTATAAAATAGATAGCCAATAAGAACCTGCTGTATAAAAATATAAAATAAAATTCAAAATTAAAAAGAAGTAAAATTTAAAAAATAAAACAGAAAAAACAATTATTCCCTGCACATACATGTATTTATATGAATAAATTATTTCCATGCTTATATCTGTAAATACAAAAAAGAGGAATAAAATCTACCTTGAACCAAAAACGAAAAAGAGAAAAAAAACACAGAACCCACCAGTTACACAGAGGAAAACCGTATCAGGGCACTTGCTCCAGTTGTAAACAATTCTGAAGTTGGTCAGTGGTGGGGAATCGTCTCCCATTCAGCCAGCAGCCCCCACGCAACAAGCGTCCTCATTGCAAAGCTGGGGCACCGTGCCGAGGCATCTGTGAGTAAACGTGAGCTGAGCCCCAGGCCAGTTGCTGCTGAACTATTCCCACCCGTCCCAGGTAAAACACCTGAATATATACAAGGACTTGAAAGCCTAGAGGAAGGGCCATAGAGCCACACGAGTGACAGCATGCCGGCCGACTTGGTGCCTGCAGGCCAGCCAGGATGGTCCTGGCCCTGGGTGCTCTTCTGGAAGATTTCCATTTCCCTGCCTGAGATACCCGTCCTGTCCCTGCCCCCACTGCTTTTTTCCTTCCTCACCTCTGCCCAGGGAGAAATTCCAGCAGCAGGTATGGGTGACACATCCTCTTCTTTAGCAGGTGGCAGCCTGGCAACTGCTGCAGAAAGTCCAGCAGAGCCCCACTCACACTGGGCCACCCACAAAGCCGTGGCCTCTCACTCCCTCCCACCAGCCCAGCCCCGAGACTGCTGACAGGGCAGAGAAAATGGCGTCAGGCACGGCTGCAGGGGCTCTTGCTGCCTGGAGTGGTATTTATATTGATCTCAACCCAGGCACACCTGGGGAGGGCTGGCCGGCACGGTAAGGCTGCCCAGGTCAGCCAATCATCACCCCTCAGGGGCTCACAGTTGCAGAAAATGGAACTTGCTGAACCGGCCAGGTCCAAGGAACAGGTGTGGGCTCCTGAGAGTCAGGATAGACAAGGGGCTGCAGCTTTGGCTTGTTTTCTAATCATTTTATCTGGCCCATGAGTGGGAGACAACTTCAAGAAAACCCTCTCCTAATGAGAGGAACCCAGGAGTCAGGGAGAGGAGGGGTGGGTGGTGGTTGGAGACAGAGGCCTGGTGCCCCGGGTGCAGTGGAAGTCTCTGGAAGACCAGGTGGAGGGAGGCCTCACGGAGTGATGCCCAGGGTCACAGACCTGTCGCAGCTGCTGTTTGTTAGTTCAAGTCCTGCTCTGAGGTGCTCTGTGTCAGCTCTGAGCGACAGGTGAGCTGGGGGTGCTCTGCAATGAGGGCTATGTGCACGGTTCCTGTGTGCCCAGCCCTGCCACGGTACCTGCAAGGGTAGCTCTGTATCCTGGGAGGGGCCTGACCACGAGAGCCCCGTGGGCTGGGGTGGGGGTGGGGTACCTGCCCAGGTGAGCTCCATATTCTGGGATTGGTCTGACCACGAGAGCCCCATGGGCTGCTGGGGACCTGGTAAAGGATGTCAGGACAGTCAGTGAAGCCACCGAGGATATACCTCCAGTTGCTCCTAATTCCTACACCCTGCTGGTCATTCTACCAACCACCAGGACATGGTATTCTGTATTAGTCTTCAATGATGCCTTCTTTTGTATTCCATTAGTCCCAGAGTCACAAGAAATTTTGGCTTGTGAGTGGCAGGACTCAACATACAACTAAAACAATACTTCCGGGCCGTCTGGCCCCAAGGGTGCAAAAATTCCCACACCATCTTTGGGGAAAGCTTAGCTAAAGACCTAAAAGTTCTACCTCTGGAAAAGGAAACCCTCCTTCAATATGCAGACGACATTCTGATCACCAGCCCTACTAAGGAGGCCTCTGAACTACCAAGCCAATAAAGGATAGAAGTTGTCCAAGAAAAAGCTCAAATATCACAGACTGCGGTGACCTGCCTGGGCTTCATTCTCACAGAAGGTCAGAGAAGCCCATCCCAGGAAAGGGAAGAAACCATTTTCAGCCTTACCCCTTTCTAAAACTAGAAGACAGCTTAGGGGTTCCTGGGGAGGCCAGGGTTTGCTGCTTCTGGATCCCTAACTACAGTCTACTAGCTGGGCCTCTATATGAAACACTGAAAGGAAAAGATGATGATCCTTTTGAATAGAATCCAGAAGTGGCCTTTCAAGAATGGAAAGAGCAGTCAATTCAGACCCTTGCCCTGGAACTCCCTAATTTAGCTAAACCCTTTGACCTTTACATTCCCGGTGAAAGGTGAATCGCCATTGGAGAATTAGTGCAAAAACTGGGACCGCTTGAAATGGAACAATGCAAGAATGCCATCCAGGTAGGATAAACTACGGTCACTAAGGGGCTTGGCCCACTGCCACATCTGGCCAAGATACTGGCGGTATCTAAAAACCTGGAAATCAGCAGCCCAAAAGGCCACCTCCCTCCTAAGGGAAAAGGACCCCACGTGGTGATCCTAACCACCAACCATGCCCTGAAGTTGCAGGGTTCGCTCCGTGGGCACACCGACCTCGAGTGAGGAGGCCCTCCAACTCCAACATCCAGAGAGATAACCGGGGGCAACAGGGCACCATGACGACTCGTGTGAACATCACTTGACCTGGAGTTTCTCTCATAAAACAACAAGAGTGTGTCCCAAAAGAGTAGACTACTGCTTGCAGGACTTACTGCACCCAGAGGGGAGCTAATAATCTTGGCGGGGGAACAGTATACCACACTGTCACCATAGAAAAGCCTACAGACACCGTGATGATGGTGGCCAATAAGACCGGCTGGACTCCTGTTTACTTCAAAAGGCTGTTGACTCAGTAGCCATCATGGTCCTTGGTCACCACTGACCCTGGACTGTCTGGGAGTTGAGCGGGCAGGGCTCTGACACCTGGTGCTGTTTGTACGTTAATTCAGGGGCCTAACTGAAGAAAGCGCAGACTACTGGTCAGAGCATCTAGGCTGGCAGAGACGGTCAGCCTAAGGTGGCCGAACAAATGTGGGGCGGGGTGAAACCGGCCCCCACAGCGTCTCTGCACATCTCTTTCCTGGACCCTTAAAGGTCATTAGAATCTATAACACTTCCAATGCTGGTGCTCAGGTGGACGAGCAGGGAGGCAGGGGTCCTGGGGACAATCAACGTCACCGGGAGGCTGCTGGGGAGAAGCTCTGACCCTCGCCCCAGGGTATGAGGGCTCCCAACTCAGCACTCAGCAGTTACAGAAGAAGGGTCTGCACCCTCAGCACTCCAAGAATGAGGAATGGGACAAAAGGCAGAGGAGGGGTTTGTCCCCAGCAAAGCCCATTAAAAATCCCTGGGAGATAAAAATAGAATCTGGGCAATAAAGTCAAGTCTAACCTTTTTTATCCTTTGTGCTTTGTCTAATTTCACGTGCTCCTAGGGTCCCGCATGCAGAGGTTCCACACCCGGCACTTCAGACCAGATTTCCTAGTGCAGAATGGCTGGGTCGACACCTCAGCTCCTGGGGCCCAGTGCAGACTCCACGATATAGAGCCTGAGCTACAGCCAACCCGGCCCTCGAGAGCTCCGCCACCTCCCTCCCTCCCACTGACTCTGACAGGATCTCTACACAGCAGCCCAGCCCACAGCCCACAGCCCACGGGGTAGTGCATGCTCTCACCTCTCCATTCTCTGATCAAAATATAAAGTTTCCTTTGCTTGTGAACCAAACTCAGTCTCGATCTGTTGGCCCCAATGACACTGGGCAGGGGGACACTTGTTGGGGTCCACTCTGGAGGATCAGTAACAGAAATTGAGACTATTGTAACCTCAATGAACAGATGTGTGAGCCAAACTGTAGTTAACATAGAACAGTGTATAAGGCTCGGGTAAAATAAGATGTTTTTAACACTTCCATTTGATATTTCCATCACTTTTTATAAGCAAGTTCAGTGAAAAGGTTTGTCTTATTTGTCAGGTCAATATTAGAGAAACGAAGTGATTTCTTTCCAAGGATGTACAGCTAATAATCTTGGTTAAACCTTCAATCTTGTTTTAAATGCTTTTCCATTGAAAATGATACCTCTCTTTCAGCTCCCCCATTTCTGAGAAGTATAAAATCTTATAATTTATTATTACCAAAGGGGAAAGGTGGGAGGAGGGATAAATTAACAGTTTGGAATGAACACATACACACTGCTATGTATAAAATAGATCATCAACAAGGAACTACTGTATAGCACAGGGAACTACACTCAACATTTTGCAATAACCTATAAGGGGAAATAATCTGAAAAAGAATAGATATTTTTATTGACATCATCTATCAATGACAGTTAAAGTGTAGCCTAAGGGAAGCTGGTGGTGAGTGCTTCTGACCCTGAAGACTTCAATCATCTAAAGTTTGGACTCTGCCTGCTTCCCAAGGCCCTTAATGAACATATGTGTAGCCGTAGCTTAAAAACTTCCCCAGTTTGGGTTTCGGGGAGACACTGATTTTGAAAAAGCCCTGGTGTTCTCCTTACATGAATGGGACTCTTCCTACTGCTAAAACATGTCTGTCACACCCAGAGGATGGTATACCGTCTGATCGGGAAGAGTTTGGAAAAGGCATCTCATCTCCTCATCTCCTGGTGCTCGGGTTCACCCCTCCAGCGTCTTTACTAACAGTCTCCCCACTTGGAGATGTCAGCACTGTCAACATCCTGTTGCGTACAGTTTGGAATTTGTCCAGAGGATGAAGCGGAAGGATGAGGAACAATGAGAGACAAGTCCTAGGTGTTCAGACAGGCACATGTCACTCTAATTTCCAATCAGGAAGACGAATTGACCAAAGGCTAGGGTTGCCCATGGAAACAGTATAGGGCTTGAGGAAATCCCGCTGCTTTGTGGCCAGTTCCCATAAACACGAGTTGAACAATGGAACTCAGGGGCAGTAAAATTCACAAAACTGCAGAGTTGAAAATATCCATCACTGAAAAATGTCTTGAGGAAAGTCAGAGAAAAGGACTTGTAAGCAAGGGAGAATGGCAGGAAAGGGATTTGAGGAGGTAGAAAGGACTCGCCATTAAGCACAAGAAAAGGAGCTGAACATTGCCAACATTGCCAACATTGCAGTTGGCCAAAAAGGGTGTATGCGTTCTTTTCTGTATATATTCAAGAAAAGAGCATACACTTTTTTAGCCAACCAAACAGGTGGGCACTGGAAGTCAATACTACAAAAGATATCACTTCGCATCAGTCAGAAGAGCCATCCTCATAAAGCGTAAACAACAGAAATGCAGGACAGGGCAACGAGAAGAGGGAGCCCTGTGAGACTTATAGTGGAAATGTATATTGCCAACGGCCATTCTGGAGAAGTGTATTGTGTTTACTAAAGCATCTAAAAAATGAGCTACAGAGCATAGGGCACTTGCACTCATGGGCGTATATCTTGGGAAAAACAAAAATCGAGAGGACACAGGCACCCCAATGTTTACCCCCTCTCTGTTTAAAAGATCCTCGACTAGGATATAACTTAAATGTCTCTGGAGGGAAAAAATGGATAGAGATGTGGTACTTAGGTAGAGTGGAATATTATTCAGCCTGGAAATCAATGAAATATGGCCAGTTGTAACAACTCCGGAGGAGTTACGTATGATCATTCTAAGTGACAGAATTCAAAAAGAAAAAGACACATATCATAAGATATCACTTAAAGGTGGAATCCAAAATGGCTACACATGAAATAAATTACAAAACAAAAACATAGTCAAATATGTAGAAAACACGCATAAGGCTGCTAAACGGGAAAGGTGGGGAGGGGTGAGGCATCATCCAGGAGGTTGAAATTAGCAAAGATACCATTCCAAATACCAAACTGATAATCAACAAGGCCTACACGGTAGCTAAAAGAACTGCACTCAGCACACTCAAGTCACCGGAAAAGAATATATACGACTGGTAAGAATCTGAAAAAGAATTTATTGATGTCTCTCTGTACGTGAATCAAGTGGATGTACAGCAGCAAGAAACAGAGCTTTGAAAATCAGCTGTAACCAATATAGTAATAAATTGAAAAAAATAAACGACAGAGAGACAGAGAAAACCTCTTACAACTTTTCCTCAGGGACGGTGATGCAACATGGATTGAACACATCTAGACCCACAGCAGGATGAGACATAAGGCTGGAAACTGTTTGCGCTAAGAGAAATGTGAGGTTGGGTGAGGAAATGCACACCCTTTAAAGTAATACTACCTGGTACCCATTCAATGGGTCCCAAATCTGCAGGTTCAAGGGATCTTCCTACAGCTAAAACATGCATGGAAAACCCAGAGGACTGTACACCATGTGATCGGGAGATGTGTCTAAAATGCACCTCATTTATCCTCTCCTGGTGCTCCTGTTCACCATTCCAGCCACGCTACTTAGAATCTCCCCACTTGGAGAATCAGCACATTTAAACTTCTGTTTCACACATTTTGCAAATTGTGAGGAGGATGAACGGGAAGAGGGGGAACCAATGAGAGAAGAGTTGTAGGGGTTTGGACGGGCACATATCACTCTAATTTCCCATTAAGAGTAAGAATTAAAGGAAGGCTCAGCCTGCCTCGCCGGAGCCAAAATAGGGCCTGAAGCAATCCTGCGGGTTTGAGGCCAGCTCACAAAAGAGCAACTTAAAAAATGGAGCTCAGGGTCACTGCAATTCACAAACCTGCAGAGTTATAAATGAAAACTAACGTCCAAAAATATGTTGAGGTAAGGCAAAGAAGAGGATCTGAATGCAAGACAGAATTGCAAGAAACAGATTTCAAGAGATAGATTGGACTCGTCTTTAACGCACATGAAAAGCGGCAGAATTTCGACAATGATGCAGTTGGCCCAAAAGGGCGTATGCGTTTTTTCCTGATTATATCCAGGAAAAAACGCATACGCACTTTATGGGCAACGAAGCAAGCAAGCAATGCAAATGTGCACAACAAAGAAGTCTCACTTCCCACCGGTCAAAAGGGCCATCCTAAAAAATTGTAAAAACCAGAAATGCAGGACAGGCCATGGAGAACAGGGAGCCTTTATACGCTGATGGGCAGTGTGTGAACTGCCGAGAGCCACTCTGGAGAAGTGTATGGTGGTTCCTAAATCATCTAAAAAACAGAGCTACAGAGCATAGGACACTTCCAATCATGGGAGTATATCTAGGGAAGTCTAAAAATCAACAAGACACAAGCACACCACAGTTTAGGGCTACTCTGTTTACAAGAACCTCAACTTCAGTACACCTTAAATATCCCAGGAAAGAGAACAATGGATAAAGAAGATGTGGTACTTATGTACAATGGAATATCTCTTCACCATGAAATCAATGTAATAAGGCTAGTAGAAGGATAAAGAGTGGATTTAGGTCCGATAATACTACTTGAAATAAGTCAAACAGAAAAAGAAACATATCATAAGATATCACTTATAGAGGGAGGGTAAATATGGCTGCACAAGAAATGAATTACAGAACAGAACAGTGTCTCACATTTAGAAAACACACTTATGTCAGCTTAAGGGGAAAGGAGAGGTGGGGTGATGCATAAAACCAGAGTTTGAAATTAGCACAGATACCGTTCAATAAACCAAATAGGTATTAGACAAGATCTACACCTTGCTCAATGAACAGGCCTCAACACACCCTATACACCGCAGAGAAATATATCTGAGGAATAAGAATCTTAAAACCCATGTATTGATATATCTCCATAAGGGAATCAAGTGTGTGCAGAGCGGCACAAACACAGCAGTGAAAAGGAGCTAAACCCCATTATAGAAATAAATTTTAAAAACAAAACGCTGAAACAATGAAAGAGAGAAAAATTCTTACAAAATTCGCTCAGGGGCTGTGATGCAACCTGGATTGACCACATATAAACCCACAGCTGGATAAGACATAAGGCTGGACACTTGGGGCTGACAGGATTGGTGAGCTTTGGTGAGCAACTGCCGAAAGTTTAATGCAATACTTCATGCTACTCAGTCCAAGGGTCCCAACACTCCAGGTTGAAGGGAATCTTCCTACAGCTAAACCATGCTTGGGAAACCCAGCGACTGGTATACCATATGATCGGGAAAGGTTTCTAAAACGCACCTCATTTTTCCTCTCCTGGGGCTCCGGATCGACATTCCAGCCGCTTTACTAACAACATCCCCACATGGAGTCAATGCCTTTAAGTTCTGGTATCGCACAGTCTACAGTTAGTGCAGAGGATGAATGGGAATAGGGGGAACCAGTGAGAAACTAGCTGTAGCGGTTTCAATGGGCACATGTCACTCTAATATCACATCAGTAAGAAGAATTAACCAAAGGCACAGCAAGGTGCCCCAGAAGAAAAATAGGGCTTCAAGGAATCCTGTGGTTATGGGGCAAGACCACAAAAATAAGAGCTAAAAAATGGAGCTAAGGGCCACTGCAATTCAAAAACCTGCAGAGTTATAAAGGCCAACTATTTTTAAAAAATATATTGAGGTAAGGCTATGAAGAGGCATTGAAAGCAAGGCAGAATTGCAGGAAACCGATTTCAGGAGGTAGACTGGAATTGCATTGAAAGCATATGAAGAGAGTCAGAAACTCGACAATGATGCACTTGGCCAAAAAGGGCGTATGCGTTTTTTCCTGAATATATTCAGGAAAAAACGCATACGAACTGTTTGGCCAACCAAGCAAGCTTGCAAAGGAAATCTGCACTACAATGAAGTCTCACTTCCCCCCGGTCAAAAGGGCCATCTGAAAAAAGTGTAAAATCCAGAAAGGCAGGACAGGCCATGGAGAACTGGGAGCCTTCTTATGCTGATGGGCGGGATGTAAATTGCCAACAGCCACTCTGGAGAAGTGTATGGTGTTTCCTGAAACATCTAAAAAACAAAGCAACAGAGCCTAGGGCACTTCCACTTATGGTCCTATAGCTTAGGGAAATTAAAATCAAAAAGACACAGCCACCCCAAAGTTTGGGACGCGTCCGTTTACAAGAACCTCGTTTACGGTACAAGTTCAATATCGCAGAAAGTGAAAAATGGATAAAGAACTTGTGGTACTTACGTACAATGCAATATCACTCAGCAATGAAATCTATGTCATCAGGCCCGTAGCAGCATAATGAGTGGAATCAGGTATGATGATTCGAACTGAAATAAGTCACACAGAAAAGAAACATCATAAGGTATCACTAATACACAGAATGTGAACTTGGCTACACATGAACTGAATTACAAAACAGAACAGTGTCTCAAGTTTAGAAAACCAACTTACGCTTGCTTAACGGGGAAGGTGAGTTGGGGTGCTGCAGAAAACCAGAGATTGAAATGAGCACAGATAAAGTTCCTTAAGCCAAATATGGAATAGACAAGAGCTACTCCTTGCTCAACGAAATGGACTCAACACCCCATATTAAACGACTAAGAATGTACCTGACTAGTAAGTATCTTAAAACCTATGGATTGCTATGTCTCCGAAAGAGAATCAAGCATGTGTACAGGGGCATAAACGCAGCAGTGATAGGATTGGAGAGGTTCTGTGAGCAAATGAAGACCCTTTGAAGTCATATTGCATGGTACCCATTCCACGGGTCTCAACTCTCCAGGTTTAAGGTATTCTTCCTTCAGCTAAAACATGCATGTGGAACCCCGAGTATGATCAACCGTGTGAACGGGAGACGTGTTCAAATATGTTTCAGTTTTCCTCCCCTGGTACTCGGGTGCAACATTCCAGACGCTTTACTAACACTCTCCCCACTTGGAGAGTCAGCGCCTTTAACCTCCTGTTTGGCCCAGTTTGCAATTTCTGCGGAAGATGAACAGGAATAGCGAGAACCAATGAGAGACTAGTTGGAGGTGTCTGGACGGGCAAATTTAACTCTCATTTCCCACCAGGAAGAGGAAATAACCAAAGGCTCAGTGTGCCGTGCCGGAACCAGATTAGGGCCTGAAGCCATCCTGCGGTGTTGCGGCCAGCTCACAAGAAAGCGAGTTGAAGAAAGGAGCTCAGGGACACTGTAATTCACAAACCTGCAGTTATAAATGATAGCTATCGTCCAAAAATATACTGAAGTAAGGCTGCCAAGAGGACTTGAATGCAGGGCAGAATTGCAGGAAACCGATTTCAGGAGGTAGACTGGAATTGCATTGAAAGCATAGGAAAAGAGGTAGAACGTCCACAATGATGCACTTGGCCAAACAGGGCGTATGCGTTTTTTCCTGAATATATTCAGGAAAAAACGCATACGCCCTTTTTGGCCAACCAAGCAAGCTTGCAAAGGAAATCTGCACTACAATGAAGTCTCACTTCCCCCCGGTCAAAAGGGCCATCTGAAAAAAGTGTAAAATCCAGAAAGGCAGGACAGGCCATGGAGAACTGGGAGCCTTGTTATGCTGATGGGCGGAAGGTAAATTGCCAACAGACACTCGGGAGAAGTGTATGGAGTTTCCTGAAACATCTAAAAAACAAAGCAACAGAGCCTAGGGCACTTCCACTTATGGTCCTATAGCTTAGGGAAATTAAAATCAAAAAGACACAGCCACCCCAAAGTTTGGAACGGCTCTGTTTACAAGAACCTTGTTTACAGTACAAGTTCAACATCGCAGAAAGTGAAAAATGGATAAAGAAGTTGTGGTATTTACTTACAACGCAGTATCACTCAGCAATGAAATCTATGTCATCAGGCCCTTAGCAGCACAATGAGTGGATTCAGGTATGATGATTCTATCTGAAATAAGTCACACAGAAAAAGAAACATCATAAGATATCAGTAATACACGGAATGTAAACTTGGCTACACAGGAACTGAATTGCAGAACAGAACAGGGTCTCAAATTTAGAAAACCAACTTATTCTTGCTTAAGGGTAAAGGTGAGTTGGGGTGCTGCATAAAACCAGAGATTGAAATGAGCACAGATAAAGTTCCTTAAGCCAAATATGGAATAGACAAGAGCTACTCCTTGCTCAACGAAATGGACTCAACACCCCATATTAAACGCCTAAGAATGTACCTGACTAGTAAGTATCTTAAAACCTATGGATTGCTATGTCTCCAAAAGAGAATCAAGCATGTGTACAGGGGCATAAACGCAGCAGTGATAGGATTGGAGAGGTTCGGTGAGCAAATGAAGACCCTTTGAAGTCATATTGCATGGTACCCATTCCACGGGTTTCAACTACCCAGGTTTAAGGTATTCTTCCTTCAGCTAAAACATGCATGTGGAACCTAGAGTATGATCAACCATGTGATCGGGAGACGTGTTCAAATATGTCTCAGTTTTCCTCCCCTGGTACTCGGGTGCAACATTCCAGACGCTTTACTAACACTCTCCCCACTTGGAGAGTCAGTCCCTTTAACCTCCTGTTTGGCCCAGTTTGCAATTTCTGCGGAAGAAGAACAGGAATAGCGAGAACCAATGAGAGGCTACCTAGAGGTGTCTGGATGGGCAAATTTAACTCTCATTTCCCACCAGGAAGAGGAATTAACCAAAGGCTCAGCATGCCGGGCCGGAACCAGATTAGGGCCTGAAGCCATCCTGCGGTGTTGCGGCCAGGTCACAAGAAAGCGAGTTGAAGAAAGGAGCTCAGGGGCACTGTAATTCACAAACCTGCAGAGTTATAAATGACAGCTATCGTCCAAAAATAGACTGAAGTAAGGCTGCCAAGAGGACTTGAAAGCGGGGCAGAATTGCAGGAAACCGATTTCAGGAGGTAGACTGGAATTGCATTGAAAGCATAGGAAAAGAGGCAGAACGTCCACAATGATGCACTTGGCCAAAAAGGGCGTATGCGTTTTTTCCTGAATATATTCAGGAAAAAACGCATACGCCCTTTTTGGCCAACCAAGCAAGCTTGCAAAGGAAATCTGCACTACAATGAAGTCTCACTTCCCCCCGGTCAAAAGGGCCATCTGAAAAAGGTGTAAAATCCAGAAAGGCAGGACAGGCCATGGAGAACTGGGAGACTTGTTATGCTGATGGGCGGGATGTAAATTGGCAACAGACACTCAGGAGAAGTGTATGGTGTTTCCTGAAACATCTAAAAAACAAAGCAACAGAGCCTAGGGCACTTCCACTTATGGTCCTATAGCTTAGGGAAATTAAAATCAAAAAGACACAGCCACCCCAAAGTTTGGGACGCCTCTGTTTACAAGAACCTCGTTTACAGTACAAGTTCAACATCGCAGAAAGTGAAAAATGGATAAAGAAGTTGTGGTATTTACTTACAAAGCAATATCACTCAGCAATGAAATCTATGTCATCAGGCCCTTAGCATCACAATGAGTGGATTCAGGTATGATGATTCTAACTGAAATAAGTCACACAGAAAAAGAAACATCATAAGATATCAGTAATACACGGAATGTAAACTTGGCTACACAGGAACTGAATTACACAACAGAACAGGGTCTCAAATTTAGAAAACCAACTTATGCTTGCTTAAGTGTAAAGGTGAGTTGGGGTGCTGCATAAAACCAGAGATTGAAATGAGCACAGATAAAGTTCCTTAAGTCAAATATGGAATAGACAAGAGCTACTCCTTGCTCAACGAAATGGACTCAACACCGCATATTAAACGCCTAAGAATGTACCTGACTAGTAAGTATCGTAAAACCTATGGATTGCTATGTCTCCAAAAGAGAATCAAGCATGTGTACAGGGGCATAAACGCAGCAGTGATAGGATTGGAGAGGTTCGGTGAGCAAATGAAGACCCTTTGAAGTCATATTGCATGGTACCCATTCCACGGGTTTCAACTACCCAGGTTTAAGGTATTCTTCCTTCAGCTAAAACATGCATGTGGAACCTACAGTATGATCAACCATGTGATCGGGAGACGTGTTCAAATATGTCTCAGTTTTCCTCCCCTGGTACTCGGGTGCAACATTCCAGATGCTTTACTAACACTCTCCCCACTTGGAGAGTCAGTCCCTTTAACCTCCTGTTTGGCCCAGTTTGCAATTTCTGCGGAAGATGAACAGGAATAGCGAGAACCAATGAGAGGCTAGCTGGAGGTGTCTGGACGGGCAAATTTAACTCTCATTTCCCAACAGGAAGAGGAAATAACCAAAGGCTCAGCGTGCCGTACCGGAACCAGATTAGGGCATGAAGCCATCCTGCGGTGTTGCGGCCAGGTCACAAGAAAGCGAGTTGAAGAAAGGAGCTCAGGGGCACTGTAATTCACAAACCTGCAGAGTTATAAATGACAGCTATCGTCCAAAAATATACTGAAGTAAGGCTGCCAAGAGGACTTGAAAGCGGGGCAGAATTGCAGGAAACCGATTTCAGGAGGTAGACTGGAATTGCATTGAAAGCATAGGAAAAGAGGCAGAACGTCCACAATGATGCACTTGGCCAAAAAGGGCGTATGCGTTTTTTCCTGAATATATTCAGGAAAAAACGCATACGCCCTTTTTGGCCAACCAAGCAAGCTTGCAAAGGAAATCTGCACTACAATGAAGTCTCACTTCCCCCTGGTCAAAAGGGCCATCTGTAAAAAGTGTAAAATCCAGAAAGGCAGGACAGGCCATGGAGAACTGGGAGCCTTGTTATGCTGATGGGCGGGATGTAAATTGCCAACAACCACTCGGGAGAAGTGTATGGTGTTTCCTGAAACATCTAAAAAACAAAGCAACAGAACCTAGGGCACTTCCACTTATGGTCCTATAGCTTAGGGAAATTAAAATCAAAAAGACACAGCCACCCCAAAGTTTCGAACGGCTCTGTTTACAAGAACCTCGTTTACAGTACAAGTTCAACATCGCAGAAAGTGAAAAATGGATAAAGAAGTTGTGGTATTTACTTACAAAGCAATATCACTCAGCAATGAAATCTGTGTCATCAGGCCCTTAGCAGCACAATGAGTGGATTCAGGTATGATGATTCTAACTGAAATAAGTCACACAGAAAAAGAAACATCATAAGATATCAGTAATACACGGAATGTAAACTTGGCTACACAGGAACTGAATTACAGAACAGAACAGGGTCTCAAATTTAGAAAACCAACTTATGCTTGCTTAAGGGGAAAGGTGAGTTGGGGTGCTGCATAAAACCAGAGATTGAAATGAGCACAGATAAAGTTCCTTAAGTCAAATATGGAATAGACAAGAGCTACTCCTTGCTCAACGAGATGGGCTCAACATCGCATATTAAACGCCTAAGAATGTACCTGACTAGTAAGTATATTAAAACCTATGGATTGCTATGTCTCCGAAAGAGAATCAAGCATGTGTACAGGGGCATAAACGCAGCAGTGATAGGATTGGAGAGGTTCGGTGAGCAAATGAAGACCCTTTGAAGTCATATTGCATGGTACCCATTACACGGGTCTTAACTCTCCAGGTTTAAGGTATTCTTCCTTCAGCTAAAACATGCATGTGGAACCCAAGTATGATCAACCATGTGAACGGGAGACGTGTTCAAATATGTCTCAGTTTTCCTCCCCTGGTACTCGGGTGCAACATTCCAGACGCTTTACTAACACTCTCCCCACTTGGAGAGTCAGTCCCTTTAACCTCCTGTTTGGCCCAGTTTGCAATTTCTGCGGAAGATGAACAGGAATAGCGAGAACCAATGAGAGACTAGCTGGAGGTGTCTGGACGGGCAAATTTAACTCTCATTTCCCACCAGGAAGAGGAAATAACCAAAGGCTCAGCATGCCGTGCCGGAACCAGATTAGGGCCTGAAGCCATCCTGCGGTGTTGTGGCCAGGTCACAAGAAAGCAAGTTGAAGAAAGGAGCTCAGGGGCACTGTAATTCACAAACCTGCAGAGTTATAAATGACAGCTATCGTCCAAAAATAGACTGAAGTAAGGCTGCCAAGAGGACTTGAAAGCGGGGCAGAATTGCAGGAAACCGATTTCAGGAGGTAGACTGGAATTGCATTGAAAGCATAGGAAAAGAGGCAGAACGTCCACAATGATGCACTTGGCCAAAAAGGGCGTATGCGTTTTTTCCTGAATATATTCAGGAAAAACCGCATACGCCCTTTTTGGCCAACCAAGCAAGCTTGCAAAGGAAATCTGCACTACAATGAAGTCTCACTTCCCCCCGGTCAAAAGGGCCATCTGAAAAAAGTGTAAAATCCAGAAAGGCAGGACAGGCCATGGAGAACTGGGAGCCTTGTTATGCTGATGGGTGGGATGTAAATTGCCAACAACCACTCGGGAGAAGTGTATGGTGTTTCCTGAAACATCTAAAAAACAAAGCAACAGAGCCTAGGGCACTTCCACTTATGGTCCTATAGCTTAGGGAAATTAAAATGAAAAAGACACAGTCACCCCAAAGTTAGGGACGCGTCCGTTTACAAGAACCTCGTTTACCGTACAAGTTCAATATCACAGAAAGTGAAAAATGGATAAAGAACTTGTGGTACTTACGTACAATGCAGTATCACTCAGCAATGAAATCTATGTCATCAGGCCCGTAGCAGCATAATGAGTGGATTCAGGTACGATGATTCTAACTGAAATAAGACACACAGAAAAAGAAACATCATAAGATATCACTAATACACGGAATGTAAACTTGGCTACACAGGAACTGAATTCCAAAACAGAACAGGGTCTCAAATTTAGAAAACCAACTTATGCTTGCTTAAGGGGAAAGGTGAGTTGGGGTGCTGCATAAAACCAGAGATTGAAATGAGCACAGATAAAGTTCCTTAAGCCAAATATGGAATAGACAAGAGCTACTCCTTGCTCAACGAAATGGACTCAACACCGCATATTAAACGCCTAAGAATGTACCTGACTAGTAAGTATCTTAAAACCTATGGATTGCTATGTCTCCGAAAGAGAATCAAGCATGTGTACAGGGGCATAAACGCAGCAGTGATAGGATTGGAGAGGTTCGGTGAGCAAATGAAGACCCTTTGAAGTCATATTGCATGGTACCCATTCCACGGGTTTCAACTACCCAGGTTTTAGGTATTCTTCCTTCAGCTAAAACATGCATGTGGAACCCAGAGTATGATCAACCATGTGATCGGGAGACGTGTTCAAATATGTCTCAGTTTTCCTTCCCTGGTACTCGGGTGCAACATTCCAGACGCTTTACTAACACTCTCCCCACTTGGAGAGTCAGTGCCTTTAACCTCCTGTTTGGCCCAGTTTGCAATTTCTGCGGAAGATGAACAGGAATAGCGAGAACCAATGAGAGGCTAGCTGGAGGTGTCTGGACGGGCAAATTTAACTCTCATTTCCCAACAGGAAGAGGAAATAACCAAAGGCTCAGCGTGCCGTACCGGAACCAGATTAGGGCCTGAAGCCATCCTGCGGTGTTGCGGCCAGCTCAAAAGAAACCGAGTTGAAGAAAGGAGCTCAGGGGCACTGTAATTCACAAACCTGCAGAGTTATAAATGACAGCTATCGTCCAAAAATAGACTGAAGTAAGGCTGCCAAGAGGACTTGAAAGCGGGGCAGAATTGCAGGAAACCGATTTCAGGAGGTAGACTGGAATTGCATTGAAAGCATAGGAAAAGAGGCAGAACGTCCACAATGATGCACTTGGCCAAAAAGGGCGTATGCGTTTTTTCCTGAATATATTCAGGAAAAAACGCATATGCCATTTTTGGCCAACCAAGCAAGCTTGCAAAGGAAATCTGCACTACAATGAAGTCTCACTTCCCCCCGGTCAAAAGGGCCATCTGAAAAAAGTGTAAAATCCAGAAAGGCAGGACAGGCCATGGAGAACTGGGAGCCTTGTTATGCTGATGGGCGGGATGTAAATTGCCAACAACCACTCGGGAGAAGTGTATGGTGTTTCCTGCAACATCTAAAAAACAAAGCAACAGAACCTAAGGCACTTCCACTTATGGTCCTATAGCTTAGGGAAATTAAAATCAAAGAGACACAGCCACCCCAAAGTTTGGAACGGCTCTGTTTACAAGAACATCGTTTACAGTACAAGTTCAACATCGCAGAAAGTGAAAAATGGATAAAGAAGTTGTGGTATTTACTTACAAAGCAATATCACTCAGCAATGAAATCTGTGTCATCAGGCCCTTAGCAGCACAATGAGTGGATTCAGGTATGATGATTCTAACTGAAATAAGTCACACAGAAAAAGAAACATCATAAGATATCAGTAATACACGGAATGGAAACTTGGCTACACAGGAACTGAATTACAGAACAGAACAGGGTCTCAAATTTAGAAAACCAACTTATTCTTGCTTAAGGGTAAAGGTGAGTTGGGGTGCTGCATAAAACCAGAGATTGAAATGAGCACAGATAAAGTTCCTTAAGCCAAATATGGAATAGACAAGAGCTACTCCTTGCTCAACGAAATGGACTCAACACCCCATATTAAACGCCTAAGAATGTACCTGACTAGTAAGTATCTTAAAACCTATGGATTGCTATGTCTCCGAAAGAGAATCAAGCATGTGTACAGGGGCATAAACGCAGCAGTGATAGGATTGGAGAGGTTCGGTGAGCAAATGAAGACCCTTTGAAGTCATATTGCATGGTACCCATTCCACAGGTTTCAACTACCCAGGTTTAAGGTATTCTTCCTTCAGCTAAAACATGCATGTGGAACCTAGAGTATGATCAACCATGTGATCGGGAGACGTGTTCAAATATGTCTCAGTTTTCCTCCCCTGGTACTCGGGTGCAACATTCCAGACGCTTTACTAACACTCTCCCGACTTGGAGAGTCAGTCCCTTTAACCTCCTGTTTGGCCCAGTTTGCAATTTCTGCGGAAGATGAACAGGAATAGCGAGAACCAATGAGAGGCTAGCTGGAGGTGTCTGGACGGGCAAATTTAACTCTCATTTCCCACCAGGAAGAGGAATTAACCAAAGGCTCAGCATGCCGGGCCGGAACCAGATTAGGGCCTGAAGCCATCCTGCGGTGTTGCGGCCAAGTCACAAGAAAGCGAGTTGAAGAAAGGAGCTCAGGGGCACTGTAATTCACAAACCTGCAGAGTTATAAATGACAGCTATCCTCCAAAAATAGACTGAAGTAAGGCTGCCAAGAGGACTTGAAAGCGGGGCAGAATTGCAGGAAACCGATTTCAGGAGGTAGACTGGAATTGCATTGAAAGCATAGGAAAAGAGGCAGAACGTCCACAATGATGCACTTGGCCAAAAAGGGCGTATGCGTTTTTTCCTGAATATAATCAGGAAAAAACGCATACGCCCTTTTTGGCCAACCAAGCAAGCTTGCAAAGGAAATCTGCACTACAATGAAGTCTCACTTCCCCCCGGTCAAAAGGGCCATCTGAAAAAAGTGTAAAATCCAGAAAGGCAACAGGCCATTGAGAACTGGGAGCTTTGTTATGCTGATGGGCGGGATGTAAATTGCCAACAGACACTCGGGAGAAGTGTATGGTGTTTCCTGAAACATCTAAAAAACAAAGCAACAGAGCCTAGGGCACTTCCACTTATGGTCCTATAGCTTAGGGAAATTAAAATAAAAAAGACACAGCCACCCCAAAGTTTGGAACGGCTCTGTTTACAAGAACCTCGTTGACAGTACAAGTTCAACATCGCAGAAAGTGAAAAATGGATAAAGAACTTGTGGTACTTACGTACAATGCAGTATCACTCAGCAATGAAATCTATGTCATCAGGCCCGTAGCAGCATAATGAGTAGATTCAGGTACGATGATTCTAACTGAAATAAGTCACACAGAAAAAAAACATCATAAGATATCACTAATACACGGAATCTAAACTTGGCTACACAAGAACTGAATTCCAAAACAGAACAGGTTCTCAAATTTAGAAAACCAACTTATGCTTGCTTAAGGGGAAAGTTGAGTTGGGTTGCTGCATAAAACCAGAGATTGAAATGAGCACAGATAAAGTTCCTTAAGCCAAATATGGAATAGACAAGAGCTACTCCTTGCTCAACGAAATGGACTCAACACCCCATATTAAACGCCTAAGAATGTACCTGACTAGTAAGTATCTTAAAACCTATGGATTGCTATGTCTCCGAAAGAGAATCAAGCATGTGTACAGGGGCATAAACGCAGCAGTGATAGGATTGGAGAGGTTCGGTGAGCAAATGAAGACCCTTTGAAGTCATATTGCATGGTACCCATTCCACAGGTTTCAACTACCCAGGTTTAAGGTATTCTTCCTTCAGCTGAAACATGCATGTGGAACCTAGAGTATGATCAACCTTGTGATCGGGAGACGTGTTCAAATATGTCTCAGTTTTCCTCCCCTGGAACTCGGGTGCAACATTCCAGACGCTTTACTAACACTCTCCCCCCTTGGAGAGTCAGTCCCTTTAACCTCCTGTTTGGCCCAGTTTGCAATTTCTGCGGAAGATGAACAGGAATAGCGAGAACCAATGAGAGGCTAGCTGGAGGTGTCTGGACGGGCAAATTTAACTCTCATTTCCCACCAGGAAGAGGAATTAACCAAAGGCTCAGCGTGCCGTGCCGGAACCAGATTAGGGCCTGAAGCCATCCTGCGGTGTTGCGGCCAGGTCACAAGAAAGCGAGTTGAAGAAAGGAGCTCAGGGGCACTGTAATTCACAAACCTGCAGAGTTATAAATGACAGCTATCGTCGAAAAATAGACTGAAGTAAGGCTGCCAAGAGGACTTGAAAGCGGGGCAGAATTGCAGGAAACCGATTTCAGGAGGTAGACTGGAATTGCATTGAAAGCATAGGAAAAGAGGCAGAACGTCCACAATGATGCACTTGGCCAAAAAGGGCGTATGCGTTTTTTCCTGAATATATTCAGGAAAAAACGCATAAGCCCTTTTTGGCCAACCAAGCAAGCTTGCAAAGGAAATCTGCACTACAATGAAGTCTCACTTCCCCCCGTCAAAAGGGCCATCTGAAAAAAGTGTAAAATCCAGAAAGGCAGGACAGGCCATGGAGAACTGGGAGCCTTGTTATGCTGATGGGCGGGATGTAAATTGCCAACAACCACTCGGGAGAAGTGTATGGTGTTTCCTGAAACATCTAAAAAACAAAGCAACAGAACCTAGGGCACTTCCACTTATGGTCCTATAGCTTAGGGAAATTAAAATCAAAAAGACACAGCCACCCCAAAGTTTGGAACGGCTCTGTTTACAAGAACCTCGTTTACAGTACAAGTTCAACATCGCAGAAAGTGAAAAATGGATAAAGAAGTTGTGGTATTTACTTACAAAGCAATATCACTCAGCAATGAAATCTGTGTCATCAGGCCCTTAGCAGCACAATGAGTGGATTCAGGTATGATGATTCTAACTGAAATAAGTCACACAGAAAAAGAAACATCATAAGATATCAGTAATACACGTAATGTAAACTTGGCTACACAGGAACTGAATTACAGAACAGAACAGGGTCTTAAATTTAGAAAACCAACTTATGCTTGCTTAAGGGGAAAGGTGAGTTGGGGTGCTGCATAAAACCAGAGATTGAAATCAGCACAGATAAAGTTCCTTAAGCCAAATATGGAATAGACAAGAGCTACTCCTTGCTCAACGAAATGGACTCAACACCGCATATTAAACGCCTAAGAATGTACCTGACTAGTAAGTATCTTAAAACCTATAGATTGCTATGTCTCCGAAAGAGAATCAAGCATGTGTACAGGGGCATAAACGCAGCAGTGATAGGATTGGAGAGGTTCAGTGAGCAAATGAAGACCCTTTGAAGTCATATTGCATGGTACCCATTCCACGGGTTTCAGCTACCCAGATTTTAGGTATTCTTCCTTCAGCTAAAACATGCATGTGGAACCCAGAGTATGATCAACCATGTGATCGGGAGATGTGTTGAAATATGTCTCAGTTTTCCTCCCCTGGTACTCGGGTGCAACATTCCAGACGCTTTACTAACACTCTCCCCACTTGGAGAGTCAGCGCCTTTAACCTCCTGTTTGGCCCAGTTTGCAATTTCTGCGGAAGATGAACAGGAATAGCTAGAACCAATGAGAGGCTAGCTGGAGGTGTCTGGACGGGCAAATTTAACTCTCATTTCCCACCAGGAGGAGGAAATAACCAAAGGCTCAGCGTGCCGTACCGGAACCAGATTAGGGCCTGAAGCCATCCTGCGGTGTTGCGGCCAGCTCAAAAGAAAGCGAGTTGAAGGAAGGAGCTCAGGGGCACTGTAATTCACAAACCTGCAGAGTTATAAATGACAGCTATCGTCCAAAAATAGACTGAAGTAAGGCTGCCAAGAGGACTTGAAAGCCGGGCAGAATTGCAGGAAACCGATTTCAGGAGGTAGACTGGAATTGCATTGAAAGCATAGGAAAAGAGGCAGAACGTCCACAATGATGCACTTGGCCAAAAAGGGCGTATGCGTTTTTTCCTGAATATATTCAGGAAAAAACGCATACGCCCTTTTTGGCCAACCAAGCAAGCTTGCAAAGGAAATCTGCACTACAATGAAGTCTCACTTCCCCCCGGTCAAAAGGGCCATCTGAAAAAAGTGTAAAATCCAGAAAGGCAGGACAGGCCATGGAGAACTGGCAGCCTTGTTATGCTGATGGGCGGGATGTAAATTGCCAACAACCACTCGGGTGAAGTGTATGGTGTTTCCTGAAACATCTAAAAAACAAAGCAACAGAACCTAGGGCACTTCCACTTATGGTTCTATTGCTTAGGGAAATTAAAATCAAAAAGACACAGCCACCCCAAAGTTTGGAATGGCTCTGTTTACAAGAACCTCGTTTACAGTACAAGTTCAACATCGCAGAAAGTGAAAAATGGATAAAGAAGTTGTGGTATTTACTTACAAAACAATATCACTCAGCAATGAAATCTGTGTCATCAGGCCCTCAGCAGCACAATGAGTGGATTCAGGTATGATGATTCTAACTGAAATAAGTCACACAGAAAAAGAAACATCATAAGATATCAGTAATACACGGAATGTAAACTTGGCTACAGAGGAACGGAATTACAGAACAGAACAGGGTCTCAAATTTAGAAAACTAACTTATGCTTGCTTAAGGGTAAAGGTGAGTTGGGGTGCTGCATAAAACCAGAGATTGAAATGAGCACAGATAAAGTTCCTTAAGCCAAATATGGAATAGACAAGAGCTACTCCTTGCTCAACGAAATGGACTCAACACCGCATATTAAACGCCTAAGAATGTACCTGACTAGTAAGTATCTTAAAACCTATAGATTGCTATGTCTCCGAAAGAGTATCAAGCATGTGTACAGGGGCATAAACGCAGCAGTGATAGGATTGGAGAGGTTCGGTGAGCAAATGAAGACCCTTTGAAGTCATATTGCATGGTACCCATTCCACGGGTTTCAACTACCCAGGTTTTAGGTATTCTTCCTTCAGCTAAAACATGCATGTGGAAAACAGAGTATGATCAACCATGTGATCGGGAGACGTGTTCAAATATGTCTCAGTTTTCCTCCCCTGGTACTCGGGTGCAACATTCCAGACGCTTTACTAACACTCTCCCCACTTGGAGAGTCAGCGTCTTTAACCTCCTGTTTGGCACAGTTTGCAATTTCTGCGGAACATGAACAGGAATAGCGAGAACCAATGAGAGGCTAGCTGGAGGTGTCTGGACGGGCAAATTTAACTCTCATTTCCAACCAGGAGGAGGAAATAACCAAAGGCTCAGCGTGCCGTGCCAGAACCAGATTAGGGCCTGAAGCCATCCTGCGGTGTTGCGGCCAGGTCACAAGAAAGCGAGTTGAAGAAAGGAGCTCAGGGGCACTGTAATTCACAAACCTGCAGAGTTATAAATGACAGCTATCGTCCAAAAATAGACTGAAGTAAGGCTGCCAAGAGGACTTGAAAGCGGGGCAGAATTGCAGGAAACCGATTTCATGAGGTAGACTGAAATTGCATTGAAAGCATAGGAAAAGAGGCAGAACGTCCACAATGATGCACTTGACCAAAAAGGGCGTATGCGTTTTTTCCTGAATATATTCAGGAAAAAACGCATACGCCCTTTTTGGCCAACCAAGCAAGCTTGCAAAGGAAATCTGCACTACAATGAAGTCTCACTTCCCCCCCCGCCCCGGTCAAAGGGCCATCTGAAAGAAGTGTAAAATCCAGAAAGGCAGGACAGGCCATGGAGAACTGGGAGCCTTGTTATGGGGATGGGCGGGATGTAAATTGCCAACAGACACTTGGGAGAAGTGTATGGTGTTTCCTGAAACATCTAAAAAACAAAGCAACAGAGCCTAGGGCACTTCCACTTATGGTCCTATAGCTTAGGGAAATTAAAATCAAAAAGACACAGCCACCCCAAAGTTTGGGACGCCTCTGTTTACAAGAACCTCGTTTACAGTACAAGTTCAACATCGCAGAAAGTGAAAAATGGATAAAGAAGTTGTGGTATTTACTTAAAAAGCAATATCACTCAGCAATGAAATCTGTGTCATCAGGCCCTTAGCAGCACAATGAGTGGATTCAGGTATGATGATTCTAACTGAAATAAGTCACACAGAAAAAGAAACATCATAAGATATCAGTAATACACGGAATGTAAACTTGGCTACACAGGAACTGAATTACAGAACAGAACAGGGTCTCAAATTTCGAAAACCAACTTATGCTTGCTTAAGGGGAAAGGTGAGTTGGGGTGCTGCATAAAACCAGAGATTGAAATGAGCACAGATAAAGTTCCTTAAGCCAAATATGGAATAGACAAGAGCTACTCCTTGCTCAACGAAATGGACTCAACACCGCATATTAAACGCCTAAGAATGTACCTGACTAGTAAGTATCTTAAAACCTATGGATTGCTATGTCTCCAAAAGAGAATCAAGCATGTGTACAGGGGCATAAACGCAGCAGTGATAGGATTGGAGAGGTTCGGTGAGCAAATGAAGACCCTTTGAAGTCATATTGCATGGTACCCATTCCACGGGTTTCAACTACCCAGGTTTTAGGTATTCTTCCTTCAGCTAAAACATGCATGTGGAACCCAGAGTATGATCAACCATGTGATCGGGAGACGTGTTCAAATATGTCTCAGTTTTCCTCCCCTGGTACTCGGGTGCAACATTCCAGACGCTTTACTAACACTCTCCCCACTTGGAGAGTCAGCGCCTTTAACCTCCTGTTTGGCCCAGTTTGCAATTTCTGCGGAAGATGAACAGGAATAGCGAGAACCAATGAGAGACTAGCTGGAGGTGTCTGGACGGGCAAATTTAACTCTCATTTCCCACCAGGAAGAGGAAATAACCAAAGGCTCAGCGTGCCGTACCGGAACCAGATTAGGGCCTGAAGCCATCCTGCGGTATTGCGGCCAGCTCAAAAGAAAGCGAGTTGAAGAAAGGAGCTCAGGGGCACTGTAATTCACAAACCTGCAGAGTAATAAATGACAGCTATCGTCCAAAAATAGACTGAAGTAAGGCTGCCAAGAGGACTTGAAAGCGGGGCAGAATTGCAAGAAACCGATTTCAGGAGGTAGACTGGAATTGCATTGAAAGCATAGGAAAAGAGGCAGAACGTCCACAATGATGCACTTGGCTAGAAAGGGCGTATGCGTTTTTTCCTGAATATATTCAGGAAAAAACGCATACGCCCTTTTTGGCCAACCAAGCAAGCTTGCAAAGGAAATCTGCACTACAATGAAGTCTCACTTCCCCCCGGTCAAAAGGGCCATCTGAAAAAAGTGTAAAATCCAGAAAGGCAGGACAGGCCATGGAGAACTGGGAGCCTTGTTATGCTGATGGGCGGGATGTAAATTGCCAACAACCACTCGGGAGAAGTGTATGGTGTTTCCTGAAACATCTAAAAAACAAAGCAACAGAACCTAGGGCACTTCCACTTATGGTCCTATAGCTTAGGGAAATTAAAATCAAAAAGACACAGCCACCCCAAAGTTTGGAACGGCTCTGTTTACAAGAACCTCGTTTACAGTACAAGTTCAACATCGCAGAAAGTGAAAAATGGATAAAGAAGTTGTGGTATTTACTTACAAAACAATATCACTCAGCAATGAAATCTGTGTCATCAGGCCCTCAGCAGCACAATGAGTGGATTCAGGTATGATGATTCTAACTGAAATAAGTCACACAGAAAAAGAAACATCATAAGATATCAGTAATACACGGAATGTAAACTTGGCTACACAGGAACTGAATTACAGAACAGAACAGGGTCTCAAATTTAGAAAACCAACTTATGCTTGCTTAAGGGTAAAGGTGAGTTGGGGTGCTGCATAAAACCAGAGATTGAAATGAGCACAGATAAAGTTCCTTAAGCCAAATATGGAATAGACAAGAGCTACTCCTTGCTCAACGAAATGGACTCAACACCGCATATTAAACGCCTAAGAATGTACCTGACTAGTAAGTATCTTAAAACCTATAGATTGCTATGTCTCCGAAAGAGAATCAAGCATGTGTACAGGGGCATAAACGCAGCAGTGATAGGATTGGAGAGGTTCGGTGAGCAAATGAAGACCCTTTGAAGTCATATTGCATGGTACCCATTCCACGGGTTTCAACTACCCAGGTTTTAGGTATTCTTCCTTCAGCTAAAACATGCATGTGGAACCCAGAGTATGATCAACCATGTGATCGGGAGACATGTTCAAATATGTCTCAGTTTTCCTCCCCTGGTACTCGGGTGCAACATTCCAGACGCTTTACTAACACTCTCCCCACTTGGAGAGTCAGCGCCTTTAACCTCCTGTTTGGCACAGTTTGCAATTTCTGCGGAACATGAACAGGAATAGCGAGAACCAATGAGAGGCTAGCTGGAGGTGTCTGGACGGGCAAATTTAACTCTCATTTCCCACCAGGAGGAGGAAATAACCAAAGGCTCAGCGTGCCGTGCCGGAACCAGATTAGGGCCTGAAGCCATCCTGCGGTGTTGCGGCCAGGTCACAAGAAAGCAAGTTGAAGAAAGGAGCTCAGGGGCACTGTAATTCACAAACCTGCAGAGTTATAAATGACAGCTATCGTCCAAAAATAGACTGAAGTAAGGCTGCCAAGAGGACTTGAAAGCGGGGCAGAATTGCAGGAAACCGATTTCATTAGGTAGACTGAAATTGCATTGAAAGCATAGGAAAAGAGGCAGAACGTCCACAATGATGCACTTGACCAAAAAGGGCATATGCGTTTTTTCCTGAATATATTCAGGAAAAAACGCATACGCCCTTTTTGGCCAACCAAGCAAGCTTGCAAAGGAAATCTGCACTACAATGAAGTCTCACTTCCCCCCCCAGGTCAAAGGGCCATCTGAAAAAAGTGTAAAATCCAGAAAGGCAGGACAGGCCATGGAGAACTGGGAGCCTTGTTATGGTGATGGGCGGGATGTAAATTGCCAACAGACACTTGGGAGAAGTGTATGGTGTTTCCTGAAACATCTAAAAAACAAAGCAACAGAGCCTAGGGCACTTCCACTTATGGTCCTATAGCTTAGGGAAATTAAAATCAAAAAGACACAGCCACCCCAAAGTTTGGGACGCCTCTGTTTACAAGAACCTCGTTTACAGTACAAGTTCAACATCGCAGAAAGTGAAAAATGGATAAAGAAGTTGTGGTATTTACTTAAAAAGCAATATCACTCAGCAATGAAATCTGTGTCATCAGGCCCTTAGCAGCACAATGAGTGGATTCAGGTATGATGATTCTAACTGAAATAAGTCACACAGAAAAAGAAACATCATAAGATATCAGTAATACACGGAATGTAAACTTGGCTACACAGGAACTGAATTACAGAACAGAACAGGGTCTCAAATTTCGAAAACCAACTTATGCTTGCTTAAGGGGAAAGGTGAGTTGGGGTGCTGCATAAAACCAGAGATTGAAATGAGCACAGATAAAGTTCCTTAAGCCAAATATGGAATAGACAAGAGCTACTCCTTGCTCAACGAAATGGACTCAACACCGCATATTAAACGCCAAAGAATGTACCTGACTAGTAAGTATCTTAAAACCTATGGATTGCTATGTCTCCAAAAGAGATTCAAGCATGTGTACAGGGGCATAAACGCAGCAGTGATAGGATTGGAGAGGTTCGGTGAGCAAATGAAGACCCTTTGAAGTCATATTGCATGGTACCCATTCCACGGGTTTCAACTACCCAGGTTTTAGGTATTCTTCCTTCAGCTAAAACATGCATGTGGAACCCAGAGTATGATCAACCATGTGATCGGGAGACGTGTTCAAATATGTCTCAGTTTTCCTCCCCTGGTACTCGGGTGCAACATTCCAGACGCTTTACTAACACTCTCCCCACTTGGAGAGTCAGCGCCTTGAACCTCCTGTTTGGCCCAGTTTGCAATTTCTGCGGAAGATGAACAGGAATAGCGAGAACCAATGAGAGACTAGCTGGAGGTGTCTGGACGGGCAAATTTAACTCTCATTTCCCACCAGGAAGAGGAAATAACCAAAGGCTCAGCGTGCCATACCGGAACCAGATTAGGGCCTGAAGCCATCCTGCGGTATTGCGGCCAGCTCAAAAGAAAGCGAGTTGAAGAAAGGAGCTCAGGGGCACTGTAATTCACAAACCTGCAGAGTAATAAATGACAGCTATCGTCCAAAAATAGACTGAAGTAAGGCTGCCAAGAGGACTTGAAAGCGGGGCAGAATTGCAGGAAACCGATTTCAGGAGGTAGACTGGAATTGCATTGAAAGCATAGGAAAAGAGGCAGAACGTCCACAATGATGCACTTGGCCAAAAAGGGCGTATGCGTTTTTTCCTGAATATATTCAGGAAAAAACGCATACGCCCTTTTTGGCCAACCAAGCAAGCTTGCAAAGGAAATCTGCACTACAATGAAGTCTCACTTCCCCCCGGTCAAAAGGGCCATCTGAAAAAAGTGTAAAATCCAGAAAGGCAGGACAGGCCATGGAGAACTGGGAGCCTTGTTATGCTGATGGGCGGGATGTAAATTGCCAACAACCACTCGGGAGAAGTGTATGGTGTTTCCTGAAACATCTAAAAAACAAAGCAACAGAACCTAGGGCACTTCCACTTATGGTCCTATAGCTTAGGGAAATTAAAATCAAAAAGACACAGCCACCCCAAAGTTTGGCACGGCTCTGTTTACAAGAACCTCGTTTACAGTACAAGTTCAACATCGCAGAAAGTGAAAAATGGATAAAGAAGTTGTGGTATTTACTTACAAAGCAATATCACTCAGCAATGAAATCTGTGTCATCAGGCCCTTAGCAGCACAATGAGTGGATTCAGGTATGATGATTCTAACTGAAATAAGTCACACAGAAAAAGAAACATCATAAGATATCAGTAATACACGGAATGTAAACTTGGCTACACAGGAACTGAATTACAGAACAGAACAGGGTCTCAAATTTAGAAAACCACCTTATTCTTCCTTAAGGGTAAAGGTGAGTTGGGGTGCTGCATAAAACCAGAGATTGAAATGAGCACAGATAAAGTTCCTTAAGCCAAATATGGAATAGACAAGAGCTACTCCTTGCTCAACGAAATGGACTCAACACCCCATATTAAACGCCTAAGAATGTACCTGACTAGTAAGTATCTTAAAACCTATGGATTGCTATGTCTCCGAAAGAGAATCAATCATGTGTACAGGGGCATAAACGCAGCAGTGATAGGATTGCAGAGGTCGGTGAGCAAATGAAGACCCTTTGAAGTCATATTGCATGGTACCCATTCCACGGGTTTCAACTACCCAGGTTTTAGGTATTCTTCCTTCAGCTAAAACATGCATGTGGAACCCAAGTATGATCAACCATGTGATCGGGAGACGTGTTCAAATATGTCTCAGTTTTCCTCCCCTGGTACTCGGGTGCAACATTCCAGACGCTTTACTAACACTCTCCCCACTTGGAGAGTCCGCGCCTTTAACCTCCTGTTTGGCCCAGTTTGCAATTTCTGCGGAAGATGAACAGGAATAGCGAGAACCAATGAGAGGCTAGCTGGAGGTGTCTGGACGGGCAAATTTAACTCTCATTTCCCACCAGGAAGAGGAAATAACCAAAGGCTCAGCGTGCCGTACCGGAACCAGATTAGGGCCTGAAGCCATCCTGCGGTATTGCGGCCAGCTCAAAAGAAAGCGAGTTGAAGAAAGGAGCTCAGGGGCACTGTAATTCACAAACCTGCAGAGTAATAAATGACAGCTATCGTCCAAAAATAGACTGAAGTAAGGCTGCCAAGAGGACTTGAAAGCGGGGCAGAATTGCAGGAAACCGATTTCAGGAGGTAGACTGGAATTGCATTGAAAGCATAGGAAAAGAGGCAGAACGTCCACAATGATGCACTTGGCCAAAAAGGGCGTATGCGTTTTTTCCTGAATATATTCAGGAAAAAACGCATACGCCCTTTTTGGCCAACCAAGCAAGCTTGCAAAGGAAATCTGCACTACAATGAAGTCTCACTTCCCCCCGGTCAAAAGGGCCATCTGAAAAAAGTGTAAAATCCAGAAAGGCAGGACAGGCCATGGAGAACTGGGAGCCTTGTTATGCTGATGGGCGGGATGTAAATTGCCAACAACCACTCGGGAGAAGTGTATGGTGTTTCCTGAAACATCTAAAAAACAAAGCAACAGAACCTAGGGCACTTCCACTTATGGTTCTATAGCTTAGGGAAATTAAAATCAAAAAGACACAGCCACCCCAAAGTTTGGAACGGCTCTGTTTACAAGAACCTCGTTTACAGTACAAGTTCAACATCGCAGAAAGTGAAAAATGGATAAAGAAGTTGTGGTATTTACTTACAAAGCAATATCACTCAGCAATGAAATCTGTGTCATCTGGCCCTTAGCAGCACAATGAGTGGATTCAGGTATGATGATTCTAACTGAAATAAGTCACACAGAAAAAGAAACATCATAAGATATCAGTAATACACGGAATGTAAACTTGGCTACACAGGAACTGAATTACAGAACAGAACAGGGTCTCAAATTTAGAAAACCAACTTATGCTTGCTTAAGGTGAAAGGTGAGTTGGGGTGCTGCATAAAACCAGAGATCGAAATGAGCACAGATAAAGTTCCTTAAGCCAAATATGGAATAGACAAGAGCTACTCCTTGCTCAACGAAATGGACTCAACACCGCATATTAAACGCCTAAGAATGTACCTGACTAGTAAGTATCTTAAAACCTATGGATTGCTATGTCTCCAAAAGAGAATCAAGCATGTGTACAGGGGCATAAACGCAGCAGTGATAGGATTGGAGAGGTTCGGTGAGCAAATGAAGACCCTTTGAAGTCATATTGCATGGTACCCATTCCACGGGTTTCAAATACCCAGATTTTAGGTATTCTTCCTTCAGCTAAAACATGCATGTGGAACCCAGAGTATGATCAACCATGTGATCGGGAGACGTGTTCAAGTATGTCTCAGTTTTCCTCCCCTGGTACTCGGGTGCAACATTCCAGACGCTTTACTAACACTCTCCCCACTTGGAGAGTCAGCGCCTTTAACCTCCTGTTTGGCCCAGTTTGCAATTTCTGCGGAAGATGAACAGGAATAGCGAGAACCAATGAGAGGCTAGCTGGAGGTATATGGATGGGCAAATTTAACTCTCATTTCCCACCAGGAAGAGGAAATAACCAAAGGCTCAGCGTGCTGTGCCAGAACCAGATTAGGGCCAGAAGACATCCTGCGGTGTTGCGGCCAGCTCAAAAGAAAGCGAGTTGAAGAAAGGAGCTCAGGGGCACTGTAATTCACAAACCTGCAGAGTTATAAATGACAGCTATCGTCCAAAAATATACTGAAGTGAGGCTGCCAAGAGGACTTGAAAGCGGGGCAGAATTGCAGGAAACCGATTTCAGGAGGTAGACTGGAATTGTATTGAAAGCATAGGAAAAGAGGCAGAACGTCCACAATGATGCACTTGGCCAAAAAGGGCGTATGCGTTTTTTCCTGAATATATTCAGGAAAAAACGCATACGCCCTTTTTGGCCAACCAAGCAAGCTTGCAAAGGAAATCTGCACTACAATGAAGTCTCACTTCCCCCCGGTCAAAAGGGCCATCTGAAAAAAGTGTAAAATCCAGAAAGGCAGGACAGGCCATGGAGAACTGGGAGCCTTGTTATGCTGATGGGCGGGATGTAAATTGCCAACAACCACTCGGGAGAAGTGTATGGTGTTTCCTGAAACATCTAAAAAACAAAGCAACAGAGCCTAGGGCACTTCCACTTATGGTCCTATAGCTTAGGGAATTTAAAATCAAAAAGACACAGCCACCCCAAAGTTTGGAATGGCTCTGTTTACAAGAACCTCGTTTACAGTACAAGTTCAACATCGCAGAAAGTGAAAAATGGATAAAGAAGTTGTGGTATTTACTTACAAAGCAATATCACACAGCAATGAAATCTGTGTCATCAGGCCCTTAGCAGCACAATGAGTGGATTCAGGTATGATGATTCTAACTGAAATAAGTCACACAGAAAAAGAAACATCATAAGATATCAGTAATACACGGAATGTAAACTTGGCTACACAGGAACTGAATTACAGAACAGAACAGGGTCTCAAATTTAGAAAACCAACTTATGCTTGCTTAAGGGGAAAGGTGAGTTGGGGTGCTGCATAAAACCAGAGATTGAAATGAGCACAGATAAAGTTCCTTAAGCCAAATATGGAATAGACAAGAGCTACTCCTTGCTCAACGAAATGGACTCAACACCGCATATTAAACGCCTAAGAATGTACCTGACTAGTAAGTATCTTAAAACCTATGGATTGCTATGTCTCCGAAAGAGAATCAAGCATGTGTACAGGGGCATAAACGCAGCAGTGATAGGATTGGAGAGGTTCGGTGAGCATATGAAGACCCTTTGAAGTCATATTGCATGGTACCCATTCCACGGGTTTCAACTACCCAGGTTTTAGGTATTCTTCCTTCAGCTAAAACATGCATGTGGAACCCAAGTATGATCAACCATGTGAACGGGAGACGTGTTCAAATATGTCTCAGTTTTCTTCCCCTGGTACTCGGGTGCAACATTCCAGACGCTTTACTAATACTCTCCCCACTTTTAAAGTCAGCGCCTTTAAACTCCTGTTTGGCCCAGTTTGCAATTTCTGCGGAAGATGAACAGGAATAGCGAGAACCAATGAGAGGCTAGCTGGAGGTGTCTGGACGGGCAAATTTAACTCTCATTTCCCACCAGGAAGAGGAAATAACCAAAGGCTCAGTGTGCCGTGCCAGAAACAGATTAGGGCCTGAAGCCATCCTGCGGTGTTGCGGCCAGCTCAAAAGAAAGCGAGTTGAAGAAAGGAGCTCAGGGGCACTGTAATTCACAAACCTGCAGAGTTATAAATGACAGCTATCGTCCAAAAATATACTGAAGAAAGGCTGCCAAGAGGACTTGAAAGCGGGGCAGAATTGCAGGAAACCGATTTCAGGAGGTAGACTGGAATTGCATTGAAAGCATAGGAAAAGAGGCAGAACGTCCACAATGATGCACTTGGCCAAAAAGGGCGTATGCGTTTTTTCCTGAATATATTCAGGAAAAAACGCATACGCCCTTTTTGGCCAACCAAGCAAGCTTGCAAAGGAAATCTGCACTACAATGAAGTCTCACTTCCCCCCGGTCAAAAGGGCCATCTGAAAAAAGTGTAAAATCCAGAAAGGCAGGACAGGCCATGGAGAACTGGGAGCCTTTTTATGCTGATGGGCGGGATGTAAATTGCCAACAACCACTCAGGAGAAGTGTATGGTGTTTCCTGAAACATCTAAAAAACAAAGCAACAGAGCCTAGGGCACTTCCACTTATGGTCCTATATCTTAGGGAATTTAAAATCAAAAAGACACAGCCACCCCAAAGTTTGGAACAGCTCTGTTTACAAGAACCTCGTTTACAGTACAAGTTCAACATCGCAGAAAGTGAAAAATGGATAAAGAAGTTGTGGTATTTACTTACAAAGCAATATCACTCAGCAATGAAATCTGTGTCATCAGGCCCTTAGCAGCACAATGAGTGGATTCAGGTATGATGATTCTAACTGAAATAAGTCACACAGAAAAAGAAACATCATAAGATATCAGTAATACACGGAATGTAAACTTGGCTACACAGGAACTGAATTACAGAACAGAACAGGGTCTCAAATTTAGAAAACCAACTTATGCTTGCTTAAGGGGAAAGGTGAGTTGGGGTGCTGCATAAAACCAGAGATTGAAATGAGCACAGATAAAGTTCCTTAAGCCAAATATGGAATAGACAAGAGCTACTCCTTGCTCAACGAAATGGACTCAACACCGCATATTAAACGCCTAACAATGTACCTGACTAGTAAGTATCTTAAAACCTATGGATTGCTATGTCTCCGAAAGAGAATCAAGCATGTGTACAGGGGCATAAACACAGCAGTGATAGGACTGGAGAGGTTCGGTGAGCAAATGAAGACCCTTTGAAGTCATATTGCATGTTACCCATTCCACGGGTTTCAAACACCCAGGTTTAAGGTATTCTTCCTTCAGCTAAAACATGCATGTGGAACCCAAGTATGATCAACCATGTGAACGGGAGACGTGTTCAAATATGTCTCAGTTTTCGTACCCTGGTACTCGGGTGCAACATTCCAGATGCTTTACTAACACTCTCCCCACTTGGAGAGTCAGTCCCTTTAACCTCCTGTTTGGCACAGTTTGCAATTTCTGTGGAAGATGAACAGGAATAGCGAGAACCAATGAGAGACTAGCTGGAGGTGTCTGGATGGGCAAATTTAACTCTCATTTCCCACCACGAAGAGGAATTAACCAAAGGCTCAGCGTGCCGTGCCAGAACCAGATTAGGGCCTGAAGACATCCTGCGGTGTTGCGGCCAGGTCACAAGAAAGCGAGTTGAAGAAAGGAGCTCAGGGTCACTGTAATTAACAAACCTGCAGAGTTATAAATGACAGCTATCGTCCAAAAATAGACTGAAGTAAGGCTGCCAAGAGGACTTGAAAGCGGGGCAGAATTGCAGGAAACCGATTTCAGGAGGTAGACTGGAATTGCATTGAAAGCATAGGAAAAGAGGCAGAACGTCCACAATGATGCACTTGGCCAAAAAGGGCGTATGCGTTTTTTCCTGAATATATTCAGGAAAAAACGCATACGCCCTTTTTGGCCAACCAAGCAAGCTTGCAAAGGAAATCTGCACTACAATGAAGTCTCACTTCCCCCCGGTCAAAAGGGCCATCTGAAAAAAGTGTAAAATACAGAAAGGCAGGACAGGCCATGGAGAACTGGGAGCCTTGTTATGCTGATGGGCGGGATGTAAATTGCCAACAGACACTCAGGAGAAGTGTATGGTGTATCCTGAAACATCTAAAAAACAAAGCATCAGAGCCTAGGGCACTTCCACTTATGGTCCTATAGCTTAGGGAAATTAAAATCAAAAAGACACAGCCACCCCAAAGTTTGGGACGCCTCCGTTTACAAGAACCTCATTTACCGTACAAGTTCAATATCACAGAAAGTGAAAAATGGATAAAGAAATTGTGGTACTTACGTACAATGCAGTATCACTCAGCAATGAAATCTATGTCATCAGGTCCGTAGCCGCATAATGAGTGGATTCAGGTACGATGATTCTAACTGAAATAAGTCACACAGAAAAAGAAACATCATAAGATATCAGTAATACACGGAATGTAAACTTGGCTACACAGGAACTGCATTCCAAAACAGAACGGGGTCTCAAATTTAGAAAACCAACTTATGCTTGCTTAAGGGGAAAGGTGAGTTGGGGTGCTGCATAAAACCAGAGATTGAAATGAGCACAGATAAAGTTCCTTAAGCCAAATATGGAATAGACAAGAGCTACTCCTTGCTCAACGAAATGGACTCAAAACCCCATATTAAACGCCTAAGAATGTACCTGACTAGTAAGTATCTTAAAACCTATGGATTGCTATGTCTCCAAAAGAGAATCAAGCATGTGTACAGGGGCATGAACGCAGCAGTGATAGGATTGGAAAGGTTCGGTGAGCAAATGAAGACCCTTTGAAGTCATATTGCATGGTACCCATTACTCGGGTCACAATTCTCCAGGTTTAAGGTATTCTTCCTTCAGCTAAAACATGCATGTGGAACCCAGAGTACGATCAACCGTGTGAACGGGAGACGTGTTCAAATATGTCTCAGTTTTCCTCCCCTGGTACTAGGGTGCAACATTCCAGACGCTTTACTAACACTCTCCCGACTTGGAGAGTCAGCGTCTTTAACCTCCTGTTTGGCCCAGTTTGCAATTTCTGCGGAAGATGAACAGGAATAGCGAGAACCAATGAGAGACTAGCTGGAGGTGTCTGGACGGGCAAATTTAACTCTCATTTCCCACCAGGAAGAGGAAATAACCAAAGGCTCAGCGTGCCGTGCCGGAACCAGATTAGGGCCTGAAGCCATCCTGCGGTGTTGCGGCCAGCTCAAAAGAAAGCGAGTTGAAGAAAGGAGCTCAGGGTCTCTGTAATTCACAAACCTGCAGAGTTATAAATGACAGCTATCGTCCAAAAATAGACTGAAGTAAGGCTGCTAAGAGGACTTGAAAGCGGGGCAGAATTGCAGGAAACCGATTTCAGGAGGTAGACTGGAATTGCATTGAAAGCATAGGAAAAGAGGCAGAACGTCGACAATGATGCACTTGGCTAGAAAGGGCGTATGCGTTTTTTCCTGAATATATTCAGGAAAAAACGCATACGCCCTTTTTGGCCAACCAAGCAAGCTTGCAAAGAAATCTGCACTACAATGAAGTCTCACTTCCCCCCGGTCAAAAGGGCCATCTGAAAAAAGTGTAAAATCCAGAAAGGCAGGACAGGCCCTGGAGAACTGGGAGCCTTGTTATGCTGATGGGCGGGATGTAAATTGCCAAGAGACAATCCGGAGAAGTGTATCCTGTTTCCTGAAACATCTAAAAAACAAAGCAACAGAGCCTAGGGCACTTCCACTTATGGTCCTATAGCTTAGGGAAATTAAAATCAAAAAGCCACAGCCATCCCAAAATTTGGGACGCCTCTGTTTACAATAACCTCGTTTACCGTACAAGTTCAATATCACAGAAAGTGAAAAATGGATAAAGAACTTGTGGTACTTACGTACAATGCAGTATCACTCAGCAATGAAATCTATGTCATCAGGCCCGTAGCAGAATAATGAGTGGATTCAGGTACGATGATTCTAACTGAAATAAGTCACACAGAAAAAGAAACATAATAAGATATCACTAATACACGGAATGTAAACTTGGCTACACAGGACCTGAATTCCAAAACAGCACAGGGTCTCAAATTCAGAAAACCAACTTACGCTTGCTTAAGGGGAAAGGTGAGTTGGGGTGCTGCATAAAACCAAAGATTGAAATGAGCACAGATAAAGTTCCTTAAGCCAAATATGGAATAGACAAGAGCTACTCCTTGCTCAACGAAATGGACTCAACACACCATATTAAACGCCTAAGAATGTAACTGGCTAGTAAGTATATTAAAACCTATGGATTGCTATGTCTCCAAAAGAGAATCAAGCGTGTGTACAGGGGCATAAACGCAGCAGTGATAGGATTGGAGAGGTTCGCTGAGCAAATGAAGACCCTTTGAAGTATATTGCATGGTACCCATTACACGGGTCTCAACTCTCCAGGTTTAAGGTATTCTTCCTTCAGCTAAAACATGCATGTGGAACCCAGAGTATGATCAACCATGTGAACGGGAGACGTGTTCAAATATGTCTCAGTTTTCCTCCCCTGGTACTCGGGTGCAACATTCCAGACGCTTTACTAACACTCTCCCGACTTGGAGAGTCAGTCCCTTTAACCTCCTGTTTGGCCCAGTTTGCAATTTCTGTGGAAGATGAACAGGAATAGCGAGAACCAATGAGAGGCTAGCTGGAGGTGTCTGGATGGGCAAATTTAACTCTCATTTCCCACCAGGAAGAGGAATTAACCAAAGGCTCAGCTTGCCGGGCCGGAACCAGATTAGGGCCTGAAGCCATCCTGCGGTGTTGCGGCCAGGTCACAAGAAAGCGAGTTGAAGAAAGGAGCTCAGGGGCACTGTAATTCACAAACCTGCAGAGTTATAAATGACAGCTATCGTCCAAAAATAGACTGAAGGAAGGCTGCCAAGAGGACTTGAAAGCGGGGCAGAATTGCAGGAAACCGATTTCAGGAGGTAGACTGGAATTGCATTGAAAGCATAGGAAAAGAGGCAGAACGTCCACAATGATGCACTTGGCCAAAAAGGGCGTATGCGTTTTTTCCTGAATATATTCAGGAAAAAACGCATACGCCCTTTTTGGCCAACCAAGCAAGCATGCAAAGGAAATCTGCACTACAATGAAGTCTCACTTCCCCCTGGTCAAAAGGGCCATCTGAAAAAAGTGTAAAATCCAGAAAGGCAGGACAGGCCATGGAGAACGGGGAGCCTTGTTATGCTGATGGGCGGGATGTAAATTGCCAACAACCACTCGGGAGAAGTGTATGGTGTTTCCTGAAACATCTAAAAAACAAAGCAACAGAACCTAGGGCACTTCCACTTATGGTCCTATAGCTTAGGGAAATTAAAATCAAAAAGACACAGCCACCCCAAAGTTTGGAACGGCTCTGTTTACAAGAACCTCGTTTACAGTACAAGTTCAACATCACAGAAAGTGAAAAATGGATAAAGAAGAGGTGGTATTTACTTACAAAGCAATATCACTCAGCAATGAAATCTGTGTCATCAGGCCCTTAGCAGCACAATGAGTGGATTCAGGTATGATGATTCTAACTGAAATAAGTCACACAGAAAAAGAAACATCATAAGATATCAGTAATACACGGAATGTAAACTTGGCTACACAGGAACTGAATTACAGAACAGAACAGGGTCTCAAATTTAGAAAACCAACTTATGCTTGCTTAAGGGGAAAGGTGAGTTGGGGTGCTGCATAAAACCAGAGATTGAAATGAGCACAGATAAAGTTCCTTAAGCCAAATATGGAACAGACAAGAGCTACTCCTTGCTCAACGAAATGGACTCAAGACCGCATATTAAACGCCTAAGAATGTACCTGACTAGTAAGTATCTTAAAACCTATGGATTGCTATGTCTCCGAAAGAGAATCAAGCATGTGTACAGGGGCATGAACGCAGCAGTGATAGGATTGGAAAGGTTCGGTGAGCAAATGAAGACCCTTTGAAGTCATATTGCATGGTACCCATTACTCGGGTCACAATTCTCCAGGTTTAAGGTATTCTTCCTTCAGCTAAAACATGCATGTGGAACCCCGAGTACGATCAACCGTGTGAACGGGAGACGTGTTCAAATATGTCTCAGTTTTCGTACCCTGGTACTCGGGTGCAACATTCCAGACGCTTTACTAACACTCTCCCGACTTGGAGAGTCAGCGTCTTTAACCTCCTGTTTGGCCCAGTTTGCAATTTCTGCGGAAGATGAACAGGAATAGCGAGAACCAATGAGAGACTAGCTGGAGGTGTCTGGACGGGCAAATTTAACTCTCATTTCCCACCAGGAAGAGGAAATAACCAAAGGCTCAGCGTGCCGTGCCGGAACCAGATTAGGGCCTGAAGCCATCCTGCGGTGTTGCGGCCAGCTCAAAAGAAAGCGAGTTGAAGAAAGGAGCTCAGGGGCACTGTAATTCACAAACCTGCAGAGTTATAAATGACAGCTATCGTCCAAAAATAGACTGAAGTAAGGCTGCCAAGAGGACTTGAAAGCGGGGCAGAATTGCAGGAAACCGATTTCAGGAGGTAGACTGGAATTGCATTGAAAGCATAGGAAAAGAGGCAGAACGTGCACAATGATGCACTTGGCTAGAAAGGGCGTATGCGTTTTTTCCTGAATATATTCAGGAAAAAACGCATACGCCCTTTTTGGCCAACCAAGCAAGCTTGCAAAGAAATCTGCACTACAATGAAGTCTCACTTCCCCCCGGTCAAAAGGGCCATCTGAAAAAAGTGTAAAATCCAGAAAGGCAGGACAGGCCCTGGAGAACTGGGAGCCTTGTTATGCTGATGGGCGGGATGTAAATTGCCAACAGACACTCCGGAGAAGTGTATCCTGTTTCCTGAAACATCTAAAAAACAAAGCAACAGAGCCTAGGGCACTTCCACTTATGGTCCTATAGCTTAGGGAAATTAAAATCAAAAAGCCACAGCCATCCCAAAATTTGGGACGCCTCTGTTTACAATAACCTCGTTTACCGTACAAGTTCAATATCACAGAAAGTGAAAAATGGATAAAGAACTTGTGGTACTTACGTACAATGCAGTATCACTCAGCAATGAAATCTATGTCATCAGGCCCGTAGCAGCATAATGAGTGGATTCAGGTACGATGATTCTAACTGAAATAAGTCACACAGAAAAAGAAACATAATAAGATATCACTAATACACGGAATGTAAACTTGGCTACACAGGACCTGAATTCCAAAACAGCACAGGGTCTCAAATTCAGAAAACCAACTTATGCTTGCTTAAGGGGAAAGGTGAGTTGGGGTGCTGCATAAAACCAAAGATTGAAATGAGCACAGATAAAGTTCCTTAAGCCAAATATGGAATAGACAAGAGCTACTCCTTGCTCAACGAAATGGACTCAACACACCATATTAAACGCCTAAGAATGTAACTGGCTAGTAAGTATCTTAAAACCTATGGATTGCTATGTCTCCAAAAGAGAATCAAGCGTGTGTACAGGGGCATAAACGCAGCAGTGATAGGATTGGAGAGGTTCGCTGAGCAAATGAAGACCCTTTGAAGTATATTGCATGGTACCCATTACACGGGTCTCAACTCTCCAGGTTTAAGGTATTCTTCCTTCAGCTAAAACATGCATGTGGAACCCAGAGTATGATCAACCATGTGAACGGGAGACGTGTTCAAATATGTCTCAGTTTTCCTCCCCTGGTACACGGGTGCAACATTCCAGACGCTTTACTAACACTCTCCCGACTTGGAGAGTCAGTCCCTTTAACCTCCTGTTTGGCCCAGTTTGCAATTTCTGTGGAAGATGAACAGGAATAGCGAGAACCAATGAGAGGCTAGCTGGAGGTGTCTGGATGGGCAAATTTAACTCTCATTTCCCACCAGGAAGAGGAATTAACCAAAGGCTCAGCTTGCCGGGCCGGAACCAGATTAGGGCCTGAAGCCATCCTGCGGTGTTGCGGCCAGGTCACAAGAAAGCGAGTTGAAGAAAGGAGCTCAGGGGCACTGTAATTCACAAACCTGCAGAGTTATAAATGACAGCTATCGTCCAAAAATAGACTGAAGGAAGGCTGCCAAGAGGACTTGAAAGCGGGGCAGAATTGCAGGAAACCGATTTCAGGAGGTAGACTGGAATTGCATTGAAAGCATAGGAAAAGAGGCAGAACGTCCACAATGATGCACTTGGCCAAAAAGGGCGTATGCGTTTTTTCCTGAATATATTCAGGAAAAAACGCATACGCCCTTTTTGGCCAACCAAGCAAGCTTGCAAAGGAAATCTGCACTACAATGAAGTCTCACTTCCCCCCGGTCAAAAGGGCCATCTGAAAAAAGTGTAAAATCCAGAAAGGCAGGACAGGCCATTGAGAACTGGGAGCCTTGTTATGCTGATGGGCGGGATGTAAACTGCCAACAGACACTTGGGAGAAGTGTATGGTGTTTCCTGAAACAACTAAAAAACAAAGCAACAGAGCCTAGGGCACTTCCACTTATGGTCCTATAGCTTAGGGAAATTAAAATGAAAAAGACACAGCCACCCCAAAGTTTGGAACGGCTCTGTTTACAAGAACCTCGTTTACAGTACAAGTTCAACATCGCAGAAAGTGAAAAATGGATAAAGAAGTTGTGGTATTTACTTACAAAGCAATATCACTCAGCAATGAAATCTGTGTCACAAGGCCCTTAGCAGCACACTGAGTGGATTCAGGTATGATGATTCTAACTGAAATAAGTCACACAGAAAAAGAAACATCATAAGATATCAGTAATACACGGAATGTAAACTTGGCTACACAGGAACTGAATTACAGAACAGAACAGGGTCTCAAATTTAGAAAACCAACTTATGCTTGCTTAAGGGGAAAGGTGAGTTGGGGTGCTGCATAAAACCAGAGATTGAAATGAGCACAGATAAAGTTCCTTAAGCCAAATATGGAATAGACAAGAGCTACTCCTTGCTCAACAAAATGGACTCAAGACCGCATATTAAACGCCTAAGAATGTACCTGACTAGTAAGTATCTTAAAACCTATGGATTGCTATGTCTCCGAAAGAGAATCAAGCATGTGTACAGGGGCATGAACGCAGCAGTGATAGGATTGGAGAGGTTCGGTGAGCAAATGTAGACCCTTTGAAGTTATATTGCATGGTACCCATTACACGGGTCTCAACTCTCCAGGTTTAAGGTATTCTTCCTTCAGCTAAAACATGCATGTGGAACCCAGAGTATGATCAACCATGTGAACGGGAGACGTGTTCAAATATGTCTCAGTTTTCGTACCCTGGTACTCGGGTGCAACATTCCAGACGCTTTACTAACACTCTCCCCACTTGGAGAGTCAGCGCCTTTAAACTCCTGTTTGGCCCAGTTTGCAATTTCTGCGGAAGATGAACAGGAATAGCGAGAACCAATGAGAGACTAGCTGGAGGTGTCTGGACGGGCAAATTTAACTCTCATTTCCCACCAGGAAGAGGCATTAACCAAAGGCTCAGCGTGCCGTGCCGGAACCAGATTAGGGCCTGAAGCCATCCTGCGGTGTTGCGGCCAGGTCACAAGAAAGCGAGTTGAAGAAAGGAGCTCAGGGGCACTGTAATTCACAAACCTGCAGAGTTATAAATGACAGCTATCGTCCAAAAATAGACTGAAGGAATGCTGCCAAGAGGACTTGAAAGCGGGGCAGAATTGCAGGAAACCGATTTCAGGAGGTAGACTGGAATTGCATTGAAAGCATAGGAAAAGAGGCAGAACGTCCACAATGATGCACTTGGCCAAAAAGGGCGTATGCGTTTTTTCCTGAATATATTCAGGAAAAAACGCATACGCCCTTTTTGGCCAACCAAGCAAGCTTGCAAAGGAAATCTGCACTACAATGAAGTCTCACTTCCCCCCGGTCAAAAGGGCCATCTGAAAAAAGTGTAAAATCCAGAAAGGCAGGACAGGCCATTGAGAACTGGGAGCCTTGTTATGCTGATGGGCGGGATGTAAATTGCCAACAGACACTTGGGAGAAGTGTATGGTGTTTCCTGAAACAACTAAAAAACAAAGCAACAGAGCCTAGGGCAATTCCACTTATGGTCCTATAGATTAGGGAAATTAAAATGAAAAAGACACAGCCACCCCAAAGTTTGGAACGGCTCTGTTTACAAGAACCTCGTTTACAGTACAAGTTCAACATCGCAGAAAGTGAAAAATGGATAAAGAAGTTGTGGTATTTACTTACAAAGCAATATCACTCAGCAATGAAATCTGTGTCACAAGGCCCTTAGCAGCACAATGAGTGGATTCAGGTATGATGATTCTAACTGAAATAAGTCACACAGAAAAAGAAACATCATAAGATTTCAGTAATACACGGAATGTAAACTTGGCTACACAGGAACTGAATTACAGAACAGAACAGGGTCTCAAATTTAGAAAACCAACTTATGCTTGCTTAAGGGGAAAGGTGAGTTGGGGTGCTGCATAAAACCAGAGATTGAAATGAGCACAGATAAAGTTCCTTAAGCCAAATATGGAATAGACAAGAGCTACTCCTTGCTCAACGAAATGGACTCAACACCCCATATTAAACGCCTAAGAATGTAACTGGCTAGTAAGTATCTTAAAACCTATGGATTGCTATGTCTCCAAAAGAGAATCAAGCGTGTGTACAGGGGCATAAACGCAGCAGTGATAGGATTGGAGAGGTTCGGTGAGCAAATGAAGACCCTTTGAAGTCATATTGCATGGTACCCATTACACGGGTCTCAACTCTCCAGGTTTAAGGTATTCTTCCTTCAGCTAAAACATGCATGTGGAACCCAGAGTATGATCAACCATGTGAACGGGAGACGTGTTCAAATATGTCTCAGTTTTCATACCCTGGTACTCGGGTGCAACATTCCAGACGCTTTACTAACACTCTCCCGACTTGGAGAGTCAGTCCCTTTAACCTCCTGTTTGGCCCAGTTTGCAATTTCTGCGGAAGATGAACAGGAATAGCGAGAACCAATGAGAGGCTAGCTGGAGGTGTCTGGATGGGCAAATTTAACTCTCATTTCCCACCAGGAAGAGGAATTAACCAAAGGCTCAGCTTGCCGGGCCGGAACCAGATTAGGGCCTGAAGCCATCCTGCGGTGTTGCGGCCAGGTCACAAGAAAGCGAGTTGAAGAAAGGAGCTCAGGGGCACTGTAATTCACAAACCTGCAGAGTTATAAATGACAGCTATCGTCCAAAAATAGACTGAAGTAAGGCTGCCAAGAGGACTTGAAAGCGGGGCAGAATTGCAGGAAACCGATTTCAGGAGGTAGACTGGAATTGCATTGAAAGCATAGGAAAAGAGGCAGAATGTCCACAATGATGCACTTGGCCAAAAAGGGCGTATGCGTTTTTTCCTGAATATATTCAGGAAAAAACGCATACGCCCTTTTTGGCCAACCAAGCAAGCTTGCAAAGGAAATCTGCACTACAATGAAGTCTCACTTCCCCCCGGTCAAAAGGGCCATCTGAAAAAAGTGTAAAATCCAGAAAGGCAGGACAGGCCATTGAGAACTGGGAGCCTTGTTATGCTGATGGGCGGGATGTAAATTGCCAACAGACACTTGGGAGAAGTGTATGGTGTTTCCTGAAACAACTAAAAAACAAAGCAACAGAGCCTAGGGCACTTCCACTTATGGTCCTATAGCTTAGGGAAATTAAAATCAAAAAGACACAGCCACCCCAAAGTTTGGAACGGCTCTGTTTACAAGAACCTCGTTTACAGTACAAGTTCAACATCGCAGAAAGTGAAAAATGGATAAAGAAGTTGTGGTATTTACTTACAAAGCAATATCACTCAGCAATGAAATCTGTGTCACAAGGCCCTTAGCAGCACAATGAGTGGATTCAGGTATGATGATTCTAACTGAAATAAGTCACACAGAAAAAGAAACATCATAAGATATCAGTAATACACGGAATGTAAACTTGGCTACACAGGAACTGAATTACAGAACAGAACAGGGTCTCAAATTTAGAAAACCAACTTATGCTTGCTTAAGGGGAAAGGTGAGTTGGGGTGCTGCATAAAACCAGAGATTGAAATGAGCACAGATAAAGTTCCTTAAGCCAAATATGGAATAGACAAGAGCTACTCCTTGCTCAACGAAATGGACTCAACACCGCATATTAAACGCCTAAGAATGTACCTGACTAGTAAGTATCTTAAAACCTATGGATTGCTATGTCTCCGAAAGAGAATCAAGCATGTGTACAGGGGCATAAACGCAGCAGTGATAGGATTGGAGAGGTTCAGTGAGCAAATGAAGACCCTTTGAAGTCATATTGCATGGTACCCATTCCACGGGTTTCAACTACCCAGGTTTTAGGTATTCTTCCTTCAGCTAAAACATGCATGTGGAACCCAGAGTATGATCAACCATGTGATCGGGAGACGTGTTCAAATATGTCTCAGTTTTCGTACCCTAGTACTCGGGTGCAACATTCCAGACGCTTTACTAACACTCTCCCCACTTGGAGAGTCAGCACCTTTAACCTCCTGTTTGGCCCAGTTTGCAATTTCTGCGGAAGATGAACAGGAATAGCGAGAACCAATGAGAGGCTAGCTGGAGGTGTCTGGACGGGCAAATTTAACTCTCATTTCCCACCAGGAAGAGGAAATAACCAAAGGCTCAGCGTGCCGTGCCAGAACCAGATTAGGGCCTGAAGCCATCCTGCGGTGTTGCGGCCAGCTCAAAAGAAAGCGAGTTGAAGAAACGAGCTCAGGGGCACTGTAATTCACAAACCTGCAGAGTTATAAATGACAGCTATCGTCCAAAAATAGACTGAAGTAAGGCTGCCAAGAGGACTTGAAAGCGGGGCAGAATTGCAGGAAACCGATTTCAGGAGGTAGACTGGAATTGCATTGAAAGCATAGGAAAAGAGGCAGAACGTCCACAATGATGCACTTGGCCAAAAAGGGCGTATGCGTTTTTTCCTGAATATATTCAGGAAAAAACGCATACACCCTTTTTGGCCAACCAAGCAAGCTTGCAAAGGAAATCTGCACTACAATGAAGTCTCACTTCCCCCCGGTCAAAAGGGCCATCTGAAAAAAGTGTAAAATCCAGAAAGGCAGGACAGGCCATGGAGAACTGGGAGCCTTGTTATGCTGATGGGCGGGATGTAAATTGCCAACAACCACTCGGGAGAAGTGTATGGTGTTTCCTGAAACATCTAAAAAACAAAGCAACAGAACCTAGGGCACTTCCACTTATGGTCCTATAGCTTAGGGAAATTAAAATCAAAAAGACACAGCCACCCCAAAGTTTCGAACGGCTCAGTTTACAAGAACCTCGTTTACAGTACAAGTTCAACATCGCAGAAAGTGAAAAATGGATAAAGAAGTTGTGGTATTTACTTACAAAGCAATATCACTCAGCAATGAAATCTGTGTCATCAGGCCCTTAGCAGCACAATGAGTGGATTCAGGTATGATGATTCTAACTGAAATAAGTCACACAGAAAAAGAAACATCATAAGATATCAGTAATACACGGAATGTAAACTTGGCTACACAGGAACTGAATTACAGAACAGAACAGGGTCTCAAATTTAGAAAACCAACTTATGCTTGCTTAAGGGTAAACGTGAGTTGGGGTGCTGCATAAAACCAGAGATTGAAATGAGCACAGATAAAGTTCCTTAAGCCAAATATGGAATAGACAAGAGCTACTCCTTGCTCAACGAAATGGACTCAACACCGCATATTAAACGCCTAAGAATGTACCTGACTAGTAAGTATCTTAAAACCTATGGATTGCTATGTCTCCGAAAGAGAATCAAGCATGTGTACAGGGGCATAAACGCAGCAGTGATAGGATTGGAGAGGTTCGGTGAGCAAATGAAGAACCTTTGAAGTCATATTGCATGGTACCCATTACACGGGTCTTAACTCTCCAAGTTTAAGGTATTCTTCCTTCAGCTAAAACCTGCATGTGGAACCCAGAGTATGATCAACCATGTGAACGGGAGACGTGTTCAAATATGTCTCAGTTTTCCTCCCATGGTACTCGGGTGCAACATTCCAGACGCTTTACTAACACTCTCCCCACTTGGAGAGTCAGCGCCTTTAACCTCCTGTTTGGCCCAGTTTGCAATTTCTGCGGAAGATGAACAGGAATAGTGAGAGCCAATGAGAGACTAGCTGGAGGTATCTGGATGGGCAAATTTAACTCTCATTTCCCACCAGGAAGAGGAAATAACCAAAGGCTCAGCGTGCCGTGCCGGAACCAGATTAGGGCCTGAAGCCATCCTGCGGTGTTGCGGCCAGGTCACAAGAAAGCGAGTTGAAGAAAGGAGCTCAGGGGCACTGTAATTCACAAACCTGCAGAGTTATAAATGACAGCTATCGTCCAAAAATAGACTGAAGTAAGGCTGCCAAGAGGACTTGAAAGCCGGGCAGAATTGCAGGAAACCGATTTCAGGAGGTAGACTGGAATTGCATTGAAAGCATAGGAAAAGAGGCAGAACGTCCACAATGATGCACTTGGCCAAAAAGGGCGTATGCGTTTTTTCCTGAATATATTCAGGAAAAAACGCATACGCACTTTTTGGCCAACCAAGCAAACTAGCAAAGGAAATCTGCACTACAATGAAGTCTCACTTCCCCCCGGTCAAAAGGGCCATCTGAAAAAAGTGTAAAATCCAGAAAGGCAGGACAGGCCATGGAGAACTGGGAGCCTTGTTATGCGGATGGGCGGGATGTAAATTCCCAACAGACACTTGGGAGAATTGTATGGTGTTTCCTGAAACATCTAAAAAGAAAGCAAGAGAGCCTAGGGCACTTCTACTTATGGTCCTATAGCTTAGGGAAATTAAAATCAAAAAGACACAGCCACCCCAAAGTTTGGGACGCCTCTGTTTAGAAGAACTACGTTTACCGTACAAGTTCAATATCACAGAAAGTGAAAAATGGATAAAGAACTTGTGGTACTTACGTACAATGCAGTATCACTCAGCAATGAAATCTATGTCATCAGGCCCGTAGCAGCACAATGAGTGGATTCAGGTACGATGATTCTAACTGAAATAAGTCACACAGAAAAAGAAACATCATAAGATATCACTAATACACGGAATGTAAACTTGGCTACACAGGAACTGAATTACAGAACAGAACAGGGTCTCAAATTTAGAAAACCAACTTATGCTTGCTTAAGGGGAAAGGTGAGTTGGGGTGCTGCATAAAACCAGAGATTGAAATGAGCACAGATAAAGTTCCTTAAGCCAAATATGGAATAGACAAGAGCTACTCCTTGCTCAACGAAATGGACTCAACACCGCATATTAAACGCCTAAGAATGTACCTGACTAGTAAGTATCTTAAAACCTATGGATTGCTATGTCTCCGAAAGAGAATCAAGCATGTGTACAGGGGCATGAACGCAGCAGTGATAGGATTGGAGAGGTTCGGTGAGCAAATGTAGACCTTTGAAGTTATATTGCATGGTACCCATTACACGGGTCTCAACTCTCCAGGTTTAAGGTATTCTTCCTTCAGCTAAAACATGCATGTGGAACCCAGAGTATGATCAACCATGTGAACGGGAGACGTGTTCAAATATGTCTCAGTTTTCGTACCCTGGTACTCGGGTGCAACATTCCAGACGCTTTACTAACACTCTCCCCACTTGGAGAGTCAGCGCCTTTAAACTCCTGTTTGGCCCAGTTTGCAATTTCTGCGGAAGATGAACAGGAATAGCGAGAACCAATGAGAGACTAGCTGGAGGTGTCTGGACGGGCAAATTTAACTCTCATTTCCCACCAGGAAGAGGCATTAACCAAAGGCTCAGCGTGCCGTGCCGGAACCAGATTAGGGCCTGAAGCCATCCTGCGGTGTTGCGGCCAGGTCACAAGAAAGCGAGTTGAAGAAAGGAGCTCAGGGGCACTGTAATTCACAAACCTGCAGAGTTATAAATGACAGCTATCGTCCAAAAATAGACTGAAGGAATGCTGCCAAGAGGACTTGAAAGCGGGGCAGAATTGCAGGAAACCGATTTCAGGAGGTAGACTGGAATTGCATTGAAAGCATAGGAAAAGAGGCAGAACGTCCACAATGATGCACTTGGCCAAAAAGGGCGTATGCGTTTTTTCCTGAATATATTCAGGAAAAAACGCATACGCCCTTTTTGGCCAACCAAGCAAGCATGCAAAGGAAATCTGCACTACAATGAAGTCTCACTTCCCCCCGGTCAAAAGGGCCATCTGAAAAAAGTGTAAAATCCAGAAAGGCAGGACAGGACATTGAGAACTGGGAGCCTTGTTATGCTGATGGGCGGGATGTAAACTGCCAACAGACACTTGGGAGAAGTGTATGGTGTTTCCTGAAACAACTAAAAAACAAAGCAACAGAGCCTAGGGCACTTCCACTTATGGTCCTATAGCTTAGGGAAATTAAAATGAAAAAGACACAGCCACCCCAAAGTTTGGAACGGCTCTGTTTACAAGAACCTCGTTTACAGTACAAGTTCAACATTGCAGAAAGTGAAAAATGGATAAAGAAGTTGTGGTATTTACTTACAAAGCAATATCACTCAGCAATGAAATCTGTGTCACAAGGCCCTTAGCAGCACACTGAGTGGATTCAGGTATGATGATTCTAACTGAAATAAGTCACACAGAAAAAGAAACATCATAAGATATCAGTAATACACGGAATGTAAACTTGGCTACACAGGAACTGAATTACAGAACAGAACAGGGTCTCAAATTTAGAAAACCAACTTATGCTTGCTTAAGGGGAAAGGTGAGTTGGGGTGCTGCATAAAACCAGAGATTGAAATGAGCACAGATAAAGTTCCTTAAGCCAAATATGGAATAGACAAGAGCTACTCCTTGCTCAACAAAATGGACTCAAGACCGCATATTAAACGCCTAAGAATGTACCTGACTAGTAAGTATCTTAAAACCTATGGATTGCTATGTCTCCGAAAGAGAATCAAGCATGTGTACAGGGGCATGAACGCAGCAGTGATAGGATTGGAGAGGTTCGGTGAGCAAATGTAGACCCTTTGAAGTTATATTGCATGGTACCCATTACACGGGTCTCAACTCTCCAGGTTTAAGGTATTCTTCCTTCAGCTAAAACATGCATGTGGAACCCAGAGTATGATCAACCATGTGAACGGGAGACGTGTTCAAATATGTCTCAGTTTTCGTACCCTGGTACTCGGGTGCAACATTCCAGACACTTTACTAACACTCTCCCCACTTGGAGAGTCAGCGCCTTTAAACTCCTGTTTGGCCCAGTTTGCAATTTCTGCGGAAGATGAACAGGAATAGCGAGAACCAATGAGAGACTAGCTGGAGGTGTCTGGACGGGCAAATTTAACTCTCATTTCCCACCAGGAAGAGGCATTAACCAAAGGCTCAGCGTGCCGTGCCGGAACCAGATTAGGGCCTGAAGCCATCCTGCGGTGTTGCGGCCAGGTCACAAGAAAGCGAGTTGAAGAAAGGAGCTCAGGGGCACTGTAATTCACAAACCTGCAGAGTTATAAATGACAGCTATCGTCCAAAAATAGACTGAAGGAATGCTGCCAAGAGGACTTGAAAGCGGGGCAGAATTGCAGGAAACCGATTTCAGGAGGTAGACTGGAATTGCATTGAAAGCATAGGAAAAGAGGCAGAACGTCCACAATGATGCACTTGGCCAAAAAGGGCGTATGCGTTTTTTCCTGAATATATTCAGGAAAAAACGCATACGCCCTTTTTGGCCAACCAAGCAAGCTTGCAAATGAAATCTGCACTACAATGAAGTCTCACTTCCCCCCGGTCAAAAGGGCCATCTGAAAAAAGTGTAAAATCCAGAAAGGCAGGACAGGCCATTGAGAACTGGGAGCCTTGTTATGCTGATGGGCGGGATGTAAATTGCCAACAGACACTTGGGAGAAGTGTATGGTGTTTCCTGAAACAACTAAAAAACAAAGCAACAGAGCCTAGGGCAATTCCACTTATGGTCCTATAGATTAGGGAAATTAAAATGAAAAAGACACAGCCACCCCAAAGTTTGGAACGGCTCTGTTTACAAGAACCTCGTTTACAGTACAAGTTCAACATCGCAGAAAGTGAAAAATGGATAAAGAAGTTGTGGTATTTACTTACAAAGCAATATCACTCAGCAATGAAATCTGTGTCACAAGGCCCTTAGCAGCACAATGAGTGGATTCAGGTATGATGATTCTAACTGAAATAAGTCACACAGAAAAAGAAACATCATAAGATTTCAGTAATACACGGAATGTAAACTTGGCTACACAGGAACTGAATTACAGAACAGAACAGGGTCTCAAATTTAGAAAACCAACTTATGCTTGCTTAAGGGGAAAGGTGAGTTGGGGTGCTGCATAAAACCAGAGATTGAAATGAGCACAGATAAAGTTCCTTAAGCCAAATATGGAATAGACAAGAGCTACTCCTTGCTCAACGAAATGGACTCAAAACCCCATTTTAAACGCCTAAGAATGTAACTGGCTAGTAAGTATCTTAAAACCTATGGATTGCTATGTCTCCAAAAGAGAATCAAGCGTGTGTACAGGGGCATAAACGCAGCAGTGATAGGATTGGAGAGGTTCGGTGAGCAAATGAAGACCCTTTGAAGTCATATTGCATGGTACCCATTACACGGGTCTCAACTCTCCAGGTTTAAGGTATTCTTCCTTCAGCTAAAACATGCATGTGGAACCCAGAGTATGATCAACCATGTGAACGGGAGACGTGTTCAAATATGTCTCAGTTTTCATACCCTGGTACTCGGGTGCAACATTCCAGACGCTTTACTAACACTCTCCCGACTTGGAGAGTCAGTCCCTTTAACCTCCTGTTTGGCCCAGTTTGCAATTTCTGCGGAAGATGAACAGGAATAGCGAGAACCAATGAGAGGCTAGCTGGAGGTGTCTGGATGGGCAAATTTAACTCTCATTTCCCACCAGGAAGAGGAATTAACCAAAGGCTCAGCTTGCCGGGCCGGAACCAGATTAGGGCCTGAAGCCATCCTGCGGTGTTGCGGCCAGGTCACAAGAAAGCGAGTTGAAGAAAGGAGCTCAGGGGCACTGTAATTCACAAACCTGCAGAGTTATAAATGACAGCTATCGTCCAAAAATAGACTGAAGTAAGGCTGCCAAGAGGACTTGAAAGCGGGGCAGAATTGCAGGAAACCGATTTCAGGAGGTAGACTGGAATTACATTGAAAGCATAGGAAAAGAGGCAGAACGTCCACAATGATGCACTTGGCCAAAAAGGGCGTATGCGTTTTTTCCTGAATATATTCAGGAAAAAACGCATACGCCCTTTTTGGCCAACCAAGCAAGCTTGCAAAGGAAATCTGCACTACAATGAAGTCTCACTTCCCCCCGGTCAAAAGGGCCATCTGAAAAAAGTGTAAAATCCAGAAAGGCAGGACAGGCCATTGAGAACTGGGAGCCTTGTTATGCTGATGGGCGGGATGTAAATTGCCAACAGACACTTGGGAGAAGTGTATGGTGTTTCCTGAAACATCTAAAAAACAAAGCAACAGAGCCTAGGGCACTTCCACTTATGGTCCTATAGCTTAGGGAAATTAAAATCAAAAAGACACAGCCACCCCAAAGTTTGGAACGGCTCTGTTTACAAGAACCTCGTATACAGTACAAGTTCAACATCGCAGAAAGTGAAAAATGGATAAAGAAGTTGTGGTATTTACTTACAAAGCAATATCACTCAGCAATGAAATCTGTGTCACAAGGCCCTTAGCAGCACAATGAGTGGATTCAGGTATGATGATTCTAACTGAAATAAGTCACACAGAAAAAGAAACATCATAAGATATCAGTAATACACGGAATGTAAACTTGGCTACACAGGAACTGAATTACAGAACAGAACAGGGTCTCAAATTTAGAAAACCAACTTATGCTTGCTTAAGGGGAAAGGTGAGTTGGGGTGCTGCATAAAACCAGAGATTGAAATGAGCACAGATAAAGTTCCTTAAGCCAAATATGGAATAGACAAGAGCTACTCCTTGCTCAACGAAATGGACTCAACACCGCATATTAAACGCCTAAGAATGTACCTGACTAGTAAGTATCTTAAAACCTATGGATTGCTATGTCTCCGAAAGAGAATCAAGCATGTGTACAGGGGCATAAACGCAGCAGTGATAGGATTGGAGAGGTTCAGTGAGCAAATGAAGACCCTTTGAAGTCATATTGCATGGTACCCATTCCACGGGTTTCAAATACCCAGGTTTTAGGTATTCTTCCTTCAGCTAAAACATGCATGTGGAACCCAGAGTATGATCAACCATGTGATCGGGAGACGTGTTCAAATATGTCTCAGTTTTCGTACCCTAGTACTCGGGTGCAACATTCCAGACGCTTTACTAACACTCTCCCCACTTGGAGAGTCAGCACCTTTAACCTCCTGTTTGGCCCAGTTTGCAATTTCTGCGGAAGATGAACAGGAATAGCGAGAACCAATGAGAGGCTAGCTGGAGGTGTCTGGACGGGCAAATTTAACTCTCATTTCCCACCAGGAAGAGGAAATAACCAAAGGCTCAGCGTGCCGTGCCAGAACCAGATTAGGGCCTGAAACCATCCTGCGGTGTTGCGGCCAGCTCAAAAGAAAGCGAGTTGAAGAAACGAGCTCAGGGGCACTGTAATTCACAAACCTGCAGAGTTATAAATGACAGCTATCGTCCAAAAATAGACTGAAGTAAGGCTGCCAAGAGGACTTGAAAGCGGGGCAGAATTGCAGGAAACCGATTTCAGGAGGTAGACTGGAATTGCATTGAAAGCATAGGAAAAGAGGCAGAACGTCCACAATGATGCACTTGGCCAAAAAGGGCGTATGCGTTTTTTCCTGAATATATTCAGGAAAAAACGCATACACCCTTTTTGGCCAACCAAGCAAGCTTGCAAAGGAAATCTGCACTACAATGAAGTCTTACTTCCCCCCGGTCAAAAGGGCCATCTGAAAAAAGTGTAAAATCCAGAAAGGCAGGACAGGCCATGGACAACTGGGAGCCTTGTTATGCTGATGGGCGGGATGTAAATTGGCAACAGACACTCAGGAGAAGTGTATGGTGTTTCCTGAAACATCTAAAAAACAAAGCAACAGAGCCTAGGGCACTTCCACTTATGGTCCTATAGCTTAGGGAAATTAAAATCAAAAAGACACAGCCACCCCAAAGTTTGGAACGGCTCTGTTTACAAGAACCTCGTTTACAGTACAAGTTCAACATCGCAGAAAGTGAAAAATGGATAAAGAAGTTGTGGTATTTACTTACAAAGCAATATCACTCAGCAATGAAATCTGTGTCATCAGGCCCTTAGCAGCACAATGAGTGGATTCAGGTATGATGATTCTAACTGAAATAAGTCACACAGAAAAAGAAACATCATAAGATATCAGTAATACACGGAATGTAAACTTGGCTACACAGGAACTGAATTACAGAACAGAACAGGGTCTCAAATTTAGAAAACCAACTTATGCTTGCTTAAGGGTAAACGTGAGTTGGGGTGCTGCATAAAACCAGAGATTGAAATGAGCACAGATAAAGTTCCTTAAGCCAAATATGGAATAGACAAGAGCTACTCCTTGCTCAACGAAATGGACTCAACACCGCATATTAAACGCCTAAGAATGTACCTGACTAGTAAGTATCTTAAAACCTATGGATTGCTATGTCTCCGAAAGAGAATCAAGCATGTGTACAGGGGCATAAACGCAGCAGTGATAGGATTGGAGAGGTTCGGTGAGCAAATGAAGACCCTTTGAAGTCATATTGCATGGTACCCATTACACGGGTCTTAACTCTCCAGGTTTAAGGTATTCTTCCTTCAGCTAAAACCTGCATGTGGAACCCAGAGTATGATCAACCATGTGAACGGGAGACGTGTTCAAATATGTCTCAGTTTTCCTCCCATGGTACTCGGGTGCAACATTCCAGACGCTTTACTAACACTCTCCCGACTTGGAGAGTCAGTCCCTTTAACCTCCTGTTTGGCCCAGTTTGCAATTTCTGCGGAAGATGAACAGGAATAGCGAGAACCAATGAGAGACTAGCTGGAGGTGTCTGGACGGGCAAATTTAACTCTCATTTCCCACCAGGAAGAGGAATTAACCAAAGTCTCAGCGTGCCGTGCCGGAACGAGATTTGGGCCTGAAGCCATCCTGCGGTGTTGCGGCCAGGTCACAAGAAAGCGAGTTGAAGAAAGGAGCTCAGGGGCACTGTAATTCACAAACCTGCAGAGTTATAAATGACAGCTATCGTCCAAAAATAGACTGAAGGAACGCTGCCAAGAGGACTTGAAAGCGGGGCAGAATTACAGGAAACCGATTTCAGGAGGTAGACTGAAATTGCATTGAAAGCATAGGAAAAGAGGCAGAACGTCCACAATGATGCACTTGGCCAAAAAGGGCGTATGCGTTTTTTCCTGAATATATTCAGGAAAAAACGCATACGCCCTTTTTGGCCAACCAAGCAAGCTTGCAAAGGAAATCTGCACTACAATGAAGTCTCACTTCCCCCCGGTCAAAAGGGCCATCTGAAAAAAGTGTAAAATCCAGAAAGGCAGGACAGGCCATGGAGAACTGGGAGCCTTGTTATGCTGATGGGCGGGATGTAAATTGCCAACAGACACTCGGGAGAAGTATATGGTGTTTCCTGAAACATCTAAAAAACAAAGCAACAGAGCCTAGGGCACTTCCACTTATGGTCCTATAGCTTAGGGAAATTAAAATCAAAAAGACACAGCCACCCCAAAGTTTGGGAAGCCTCTGTTTACAAGAACCTCGTTTACAGTACAAGTTCAACATCGCAGAAAGTGAAAAATGGATAAAGAACTTGTGGTATTTACTTACAAAGCAATATCACTCAGCAATGAAATCTATGTCATCAGGCCCTTAGCAGCACAATGAGTGGATTCAGGTATGATGATTCTAACTGAAATAAGTCACACAGAAAAAGAAACATCATAAGATATCAGTAATACACGGAATGGAAACTTGGCTACACAGGAACTGAATTACAGAACAGAACAGGGTCACAAATTTAGAAAACCAACTTATGCTTGCTTAAGGGTAAAGGTGAGTTGGGGTGCTGCATAAAACCAGAGATTGAAATGAGCACAGATAAAGTTCCTTAAGCCAAATATGGAATAGACAAGAGCTACTCCTTGCTCAACGAAATGGACTCAACACCCCATATTAAACGCCTAAGAATGTACCTGACTAGTAAGTATCTTAAAACCTATGGATTGCTATGTCTCCGAAAGAAAATCAAGCATGTGTACAGGGGCATAAACGCAGCAGTGATAGGATTGGAGAGGTTCGGTGAGCAAATGAAGACCCTTTGAAGTCATATTGCATGGTACCCATTCCACGGGTTTCAACTACCCAGGTTTAAGGTATTCTTCCTTCAGCTAAAACATGCATGTGGAACCTAGAGTATGATCAACCATGTGATCGGGAGACGTGTTCAAATATGTCTCAGTTTTCGTACCCTGGTACTCGGGTGCAACATTCCAGACGCTTTACTAACACTCTCCCGACTTGGAGAGTCAGTCCCTTTAACCTCCTGTTTGGCCCAGTTTGCAATTTCTGCGGAAGATGAACAGGAATAGCGAGAACCAATGAGAGACTAGCTGGAGGTGTCTGGACGGGCAAATTTAACTCTCATTTCCCACCAGGAAGAGGAATTAACCAAAGGCTCAGCGTGCCGTGCCGGAACCAGATTAGGGCCTGAAGCCATCCTGCGGTGTTGCGTCCACCTCACAAGAAAGCGAGTTGAAGAAAGGAGCTCAGGGGCACTGTAATTCACAAACCTGCAGAGTTATAAATGACAGCTATCGTCCAAAAATATACTGAAGTAAGGCTGCCAAGAGGACTTGAAAGCGGGGCAGAATTGCAGGAAACCGATTTCAGGAGGTAGACTGGAATTGCATTGAAAGCATAGGAAAAGAGGCAGAACGTCCACAATGATGCACTTGGCCAAAAAGGGCGTATGCGTTTTTTCCTGAATATATTCAGGAAAAAACGCATACGCCCTTTTTGGCCAACCAAGCAAACTAGCAAAGGAAATCTGCACTACAATGAAGTCTCACTTCCCCCCGGTCAATAGGGCCATCTGAAAAAAGTGTAAAATCCAGAAAGGCAGGACAGGCCATGGAGAACTGGGAGCCTTGTTATGCGGATGGGCGGGATGTAAATTGCCAACAGACACTTGGGAGAAGTGTATGGTGTTTCCTGAAACATCTAAAAAACAAAGCAACAGAGCCTAAGGCACTTCCACTTATGGTCCTATAGCTTAGGGAAATTAAAATCAAAAAGACACAGCCACCCCAAAGTTTGGGACGCCTCTGTTTAGAAGAACTACGTTTACCGTACAAGTTCAATATCACAGAAAGTGAAAAATGGATAAAGAACTTGTGGTACTTACGTACAATGCAGTATCACTCAGCAATGAAATCTATGTCAATAGGCCCGTAGCAGCATAATGAGTGGATTCAGGTACGATGATTCTAACTGAAATAAGTCACACAGAAAAAGAAACATCATAAGATATCAGTAATACACGGAATGTAAACTTGGCTACACAGGAACTGAATTACAGAACAGAACAGGGTCTCAAATTTAGAAAACCAACTTATGCTTGCTTAAGGGGAAAGGTGAGTTGGGGTGCTGCATAAAACCAGAGATTGAAATGAGCACAGATAAAGTTCCTTAAGCCAAATATGGAATAGACAAGAGCTACTCCTTGCTCAACGAAATGGACTCAACACCGCATATTAAACGCCTAAGAATGTACCTGACTAGTAAGTATCTTAAAACCTATGGATTGCTATGTCTCCGAAAGAGAATCAAGCATGTGTACAGGGGCATAAACGCAGCAGTGATAGGATTGGAGAGGTTCGGTGAGCAAATGAAGACCCTTTGAAGTCATATTGCATGGTACCCATTCCAAGGGTTTCAACTACCCAGGTTTTAGGTATTCTTCCTTCATCTAAAACATGCATGTGGAACCTAGAGTAAGATCAACCATGTGATCGGGAGACGTGTTCAAATATGTCTCAGTTTTCCTCCCCTGGGACTCGGGTGCAACATTCCAGACGCTTTACTAACACTCTCCCCACTTGGAGAGTCAGCGTCTTTAACCTCCTGTTTGGCCCAGTTTGCAATTTCTGTGGAAGATGAACAGGAATAGCGAGAACCAATGAGAGGCTAGCTGGAGGTGTCTGGACGGGCAAATTTAACTCTCATTTCCCACCAGGAAGAGGAAATAACCAAAGGCTCAGCGTGCCGTACCGGAACCAGATTAGGGCCTGAAGCCATCCTGCGGTGTTGCGGCCAGCTCAAAAGAAAGCGAGTTGAAGAAAGGAGCTCAGGGGCACTGTAATTCACAAACCTGCAGAGTTATAAATGACAGCTATCGTCCAAAAATAGACTGAAGTAAGGCTGCCAAGAGGACTTGAAAGCGGGGCAGAATTGCAGGAAACCGATTTCAGGAGGTAGACTGGAATTGCATTGAAAGCATAGGAAAAGAGGCAGAACGTCCACAATGATGCACTTGGCCAAAAAGGGCGTATGCGTTTTTTCCTGAATATATTCAGGAAAAAACGCATACGCCCTTTTTGGCCAACCAAGCAAACTTGCAAAGGAAATCTGCACTACAATGAAGTCTCACTTCCCCCCGGTCAAAAGGGCCATCTGAAAAATGTGTAAAATCCAGAAAGGCAGGACAGGCCATGGGGAACTGGGAGCCTTGTTATGCTGATGGGCGGGATGTAAATTGCCAACAACCACTCGGGAGAAGTGTATGGTGTTTCCTGAAACATCTAAAAAACAAAGCAACAGAACCTAGGGCACTTCCACTTATGGTCCTATAGCTTAGGGAAATTAAAATCAAAAAGACACAGCCACCCCAAAGTTTGGAACGGCTCTGTTTACAAGAACCTCGTTTACAGTACATGTTCAACATCGCAGAAAGTGAAAAATGGATAAAGAAGTTGTGGTATTTACTTACAAAGCAATATCACTCAGCAATGAAATCTGTGTCATCAGGCCCTTAGCAGCACAATGAGTGGATTCAGGTATGATGATTCTAACTGAAATAAGTCACACAGAAAAAGAAACATCATAAGATGTCAGTAATACACGGAATGTAAACTTGGCTACACAGGAACTGAATTACAGAACAGAACAGGGTCTCAAATTTAGAAAACCAACTTATGCTTTCTTAAGGGTAAAGGTGAGTTGGGGTGCTGCATAAAACCAGAGATTGAAATGAGCACAGATAAAGTTCCTTAAGTCAAATATGGAATAGACAAGAGCTACTCCTTGCTCAACGAAATGGACTCAACACCGCATATTAAACGCCTAAGAATGTACCTGACTAGTAAGTATCTTAAAACCTATGGATTGCTATGTCTCCGAAAGAGAATCAAGCATGTGTACAGGGGCATAAACGCAGCAGTGATAGGATTGGAGAGGTTCGGTGAGCAAATGAAGACCCTTTGAAGTCATATTGCATGGTACCCATTCCACGGGTTTCAACTACCCAGGTTTTAGGTATTCTTCCTTCAGCTAAAACATGCATGTGGAACCCAGAGTATGATCAACCATGTGATCGGGAGTTGTGTTCAAATATGTCTCAGTTTTCGTACCCTGGTACTCGGGTGCAACATTCCAGACGCTTTACTAACACTCTCCCGACTTGGAGAGTCAGTCCCTTTAACCTCCTGTTTGGCCCAGTTTGCAATTTCTGCGGAAGATGAACAGGAATAGCGAGAACCAATGAGAGACTAGCTGGAGGTGTCTGGACGGGCAAATTTAACTCTCATTTCCCACCAGGAAGAGGAATTAACCAAAGTCTCAGCGTGCCCTGCCGGAACGAGATTTGGGCCTGAAGCCATCCTGCGGTGTTGCGGCCAGGTCACAAGAAAGCGAGTTGAAGAAAGGAGCTCAGGGGCACTGTAATTCACACACCTGCAGAGTTATAAATGACAGCTATCGTCCAAAAATATACTGAAGGAAGGCTGCCAAGAGGACTTGAAAGTGGGGCAGAATTGCAGGAAACCGATTTCAGGAGGTAGACTGAAATTGCATTGAAAGCATAGGAAAAGAGGCAGAACGTCCACAATGATGCACTTGGCCAAAAAGGGCGTATGCGTTTTTTCCTGAATATATTCAGGAAAAAACGCATACGCCCTTTTTGGCCAACCCAGCAAGCTTGCAAAGGAAATCTGCACTACAATGAAGTCTCACTTCCCCCCGGTCAAAAGGGCCATCTGAAAAAAGTGTAAAATCCAGAAAGGCAGGACAGGCCATGGAGAACTGGGAGCCTTGTTATGCTGATGGGCGGGATGTAAATTGCCAACAGACACTCGGGAGAAGTATATGGTGTTTCCTGAAACATCTAAAAAACAAAGCAACAGAGCCTAGGGCACTTCCACTTATGGTCCTATAGCTTAGGGAAATTAAAATCAAAAAGACACAGCCACCCCAAAGTTTGGGAAGCCTCTGTTTACAAGAACCTCGTTTACAGTACAAGTTCAACATCGCAGAAAGTGAAAAATGGATAAAGAAGTTGTGGTATTTACTTACAAAGCAATATCACTCAGCAATGAAATCTGTGTCATCAGGCCCTTAGCAGCACAATGAGTGGATTCAGGTATGATGATTCTAACTGAAATAAGTCACACAGAAAAAGAAACATCATAAGATGTCAGTAATACACGGAATGTAAACTTGGCTACACAGGAACTGAATTACAGAACAGAACAGGGTCTCAAATTTAGAAAACCAACTTATGCTTGCTTAAGGGTAAAGGTGAGTTGGGGTGCTGCATAAAACCAGAGATTGAAATGAGCACAGATAAAGTTCCTTAAGTCAAATATGGAATAGACAAGAGCTACTCCTTGCTCAACGAAATGGACTCAACACCGCATATTAAACGCCTAAGAATGTACCTGACTAGTAAGTATCTTAAAACCTATGGATTGCTATGTCTCCGAAAGAGAATCAAGCATGTGTACAGGGGCATAAACGCTGCAGTGATAGGATTGGAGAGGTTCGGTGAGCAAATGAAGACCCTTTGAAGTCATATTGCATGGTACCCATTACACGGGTTTCAACTACCCAGGTTTAAGGTATTCTTCCTTCAGCTAAAACATGCATGTGGAACCCAAGTATGATCAACCATGTGAACGGGAGACGTGTTCAAATATGTCTCAGTTTTCCTCCCCTGGTACTCGGGTGCAACATTCCAGACGCTTTACTAACACTCTCCCCACTTGGAGAGTCAGCGCCTTTAACCTCCTGTTTGGCCCAGTTTGCAATTTCTGCGGAAGTTGAACAGGAATAGCGAGAACCAATGAGAGACTAGCTGGAGGTGTCTGGACGGGCAAATTTAACTCTCATTTCCCACCAGGAAGAGGAAATAACCAAAGGCTCAGCGTGCCGTGCCGGAACCAGATTAGGGCCTGAAGCCATTCTGCGGTGTTGCGGCCAGGTCACAAGAAAACGAGTTGAAGAAAGGAGCTCAGGGGCACTGTAATTCACAAACCTGCAGAGTTATAAATGACAGCTATCGTCCAAAAATAGACTGAAGTAAGGCTGCCAAGAGGACTTGAAAGCGGGGCAGAATTGCAGGAAACCTATTTCAGGAGGTAGACTGGAATTGCATTGAAAGCATAGGAAAAGAGGCAGAATGTCCACAATGATGCACTTGGGCAAAAAGGGCGTATGCGTTTTTTCCTGAATATATTCAGGAAAAAACGCATACACCCTTTTTGGCCAACCAAGCAAGCTTGCAAAGGAAATCTGCACTACAATGAAGTCTCACTTCCCCCCGGTCAAAAGCGCCATCTGAAAAACGTGTAAAATTCAGAAAGACAGGACAGGCCATGGAGAACTGGGAGCCTTGTTATGCTGATGGGCGGGATGTAAATTGCCAACAGACACTCGGGAGAAGTGTATGGTGTTTCCTGAAACATCTAAAAAACAAAGCAACAGAACCTAGGGCACTTCCACTTATGGTCCTATAGCTTAGGGAAATTAAAATCAAAAAGACACAGCCACCCCAAAGTTTGGAACGGCTCTGTTTACAAGACCCTCGTTTACAGTACAAGTTCAACATCGCAGAAAGTGAAAAATGGATAAAGAACTTGTGGTATTTACTTACAAAGCAATATCACTCAGCAATGAAATCTGTGTCATCAGGCCCTTAGCAGCACAATGAGTGGATTCAGGTATGATGATTCTAACTGAAATAAGTCACACAGAAAAAGAAACATCATAAGATATCAGTAATACACGGAATGTAAACTTGGCTACACAGGAACTGAATTACAGAACAGAACAGGGTCTCAAATTTAGAAAACCAACTTATGCTTGCTTAAGGGGAAAGGTGAGTTGGGGTGCTGCATAAAACCAGAGATTGAAATGAGCACAGATAGAGTTCCTTAAGCCAAATATGGAATAGACAAGAGCTACTCCTTGCTCAACGAAATGGACTCAACACCGCATATTAAACGCCTAAGAATGTACCTGACTAGTAATTATCTTAAAAACTATAGATTGCTATGTCTCCGAAAGAGAATCAAGCATGTGTACAGGGGCATAAACGCAGCAGTGATAGGATTGGAGAGGTTCGGTGAGCAAATGAAGACCCTTTGAAGTCATATTGCATGGTACCCATTCCACGGGTTTCAACTACCCAGGTTTTAGGTATTCTTCCTTCATCTAAAACATGCATGTGGAACCTAGAGTAAGATCAACCATGTGATCGGGAGACGTGTTCAAATATGTCTCAGTTTTCCTCCCCTGGTACTCGGGTGCAACATTCCAGACGCTTTACTAACACTCTCCCCACTTGGAGAGACAGTGCCTTTAACCTCCTGTTTGACCCAGTTTGCAATTTCTGTGGAAGATGAACAGGAATAGCGAGAACCAATGAGAGGCTAGCTGGAGGTGTCTGGACGGGCAAATTTAACTCTCATTTCCCACCAGGAAGAGGAAATAACCAAAGGCTCAGCGTGCCGTACCGGAACCAGATTAGGGCCTGAAGCCATCCTGTGGTGTTGCGGCCAGCTCACAAGAAAGCGAGTTGAAGAAAGGAGCTCAGGAGCACTGTAATTCACAAACCTGCAGAGTTATAAATAACAGCTATCGTCCAAAAATATACTGAAGTAAGGCTGCCAAGAGGACTTGAAAGCGGGGCAGAATTGCAGGAAACCGATTTCAGGAGGTAGACTGGAATTGCATTGAAAGCATAGGAAAAGAGGCAGAACGTCCACAATGATGCACTTGGCCAGAAAGGGCGTATGCGTTTTTTCCTGAATATATTCAGGAAAAAACGCATACGCCCTTTTTGGCCAACCCAGCAAGCTTGCAAAGGAAATCTGCACTACAATGAAGTCTCACTTCCCCCCGGTCAAACGGGCCATCTGAAAAACGTGTAAAATTCAGAAAGACAGGACAGGCCATGGAGAACTGGGAGCCTTGTTATGCTGATGGGCGGGATGTAAATTGCCAACAACCACTCGGGAGAAGTGTATGGTGTTTCCTGAAACATCTAAAAAACAAAGCAACAGAACCTAGGGCACTTCCACTTATGGTCCTATAGCTTAGGGAAATTAAAATCAAAAAGACACAGCCACCCCAAAGTTTGGAACGGCTCTGTTTACAAGAACCTCGTTTACAGTACAAGTTCAACATCGCAGAAAGTGAAAAATGGATAAAGAACTTGTGGTATTTACTTACAAAGCAATATCACTCAGCAATGAAATCTGTGTCATCAGGCCCTTAGCAGCACAATGAGTGGATTCAGGTATGATGATTCTAACTGAAATAAGTCACACAGAAAAAGAAACATCATAAGATATCAGTAATACACGGAATGTAAACTTGGCTACACAGGAACTGAATTACAGAACAGAACAGGGTCTCAAATTTAGAAAACCAACTTATGCTTGCTTAAGGGGAAAGGTGAGTTGGGGTGCTGCATAAAACCAGAGATTGAAATGAGCACAGATAAAGTTCCTTATGCCAAATATGGAATAGACAAGAGCTACTCCTTGCTCAACGCAATGGACTCAACACCGCATATTAAACGCCTAAGAATGTACCTGACTAGTAAGTATCTTAAAACCTATGGATTGCTATGTCTCCGAAAGAGAATCAAGCATGTGTACAGGGGCATAAACGCAGCAGTGATAGGATTGGAGAGGTTCGGTGAGCAAATGAAGACCCTTTGAAGTCATATTGCATGGTACCCATTCCACGGGTTTCAACTACCCAGGTTTTAGGTATTCTTCCTTCAGCTAAAACATGCATGTGGAACCCAGAGTATGATCAACCATGTGATCGGGAGACGTGTTCAAATATGTCTCAGTTTTCGTACCCTGGTACTCGGGTGCAACATTCCAGACGCTTTACTAACACTCTCCCGACTTGGAGAGTCAGTCCCTTTAACCTCCTGTTTGGCCCAGTTTGCAATTTCTGCGGAAAATGAACAGGAATAGCGAGAACCAATGAGAGACTAGCTGGAGGTGTCTGGACGGGCAAATTTAACTATTATTTCCCACCAGGAAGAGGAATTAACCAAAGGCTCAGCGTGCCGTGCCGGAACCAGATTAGGGCCTGAAGCCATCCTGTGGTGTTGCGGCCAGGTCACAAGAAAGCGAGTTGAAGAAAGGAGCTCAGGGGCACTGTAATTCACAAACCTGCAGAGTTATAAATGACAGCTATCGTCCAAAAATATACTGAAGTAAGGCTGCCAAGAGGACTTGAAAGCGGGGCAGAATTGCAGGAAACCGATTTCAGGAGGTAGACTGGAATTGCATTGAAAGCATAGGAAAAGAGGCAGAACGTCCACAATGATGCACTTGGCCAAAAAGGGCGTATGCGTTTTTTCCTGAATTCAGGAAAAAACCCATACGCCCTTTTTGGCCAACCAAGCAAACTTGCAAAGGAAATCTGCACTACAATGAAGTCTCACTTCCCCCCGGTCAAAAGGGCCATCTGAAAAAAGTGTAAAATCCAGAAAGGCAGGACAGGCCATGGAGAATTGGGAGCCTTGTTATGCTGATGGGCGGGATGTAAATTGCCAAAAGACACTCGGGAGAAGTGTATGGTGTTTCCTGAAACATCTAAAAAACAAAGCAACAGAGCCTAGGGCACTTCCACTTATGGTCCTATAGCTTAGGGAAATTAAAATCAAAAAGACACAGCCACCCCAAAGTTTGGGACACCTCTGTTTACAAGAACATCGTTTACCGTACAAGTTCAATATCACAGAAAGTGAAAAATGGATAAAGAACTTGTGGTATTTACGTACAATGCTGTATCACTCAGCAATGAAATCTATGTCATCAGACCCGTAGCAGCATAATGAGTGGATTCAGGTACGATGATTCTAACTGAAATAAGTCACACAGAAAAAGAAACATCATAAGATATCAGTAATACACGGAATGTAAACTTGGCTACACAGGAACTGAATTACAGAACAGAACAGGGTCTCAAATTTAGAAAACCAACTTATGCTTGCTTAAGGGGAAAGGTGAGTTGGGGTGCTGCATAAAACCAGAGATTGAAATGAGCACAGATAAAGTTCCTTAAGCCAAATATGGAATAGACAAGAGCTACTCCTTGCTCAATGAAATGGACTCAACACCGCATATTAAACGCCTAAGAATGTACCTGACTAGTAAGTATCTTAAAACCTATGGATTGCTATGTCTCCGAAAGAGAATCAAGCATGTGTACAGGGGCATAAACACAGCAGTGATAGGACTGGAGAGGTTCGGTGAGCAAATGAAGACCCTTTGAAGTCATATTGCATGGTACCCATTACACGGGTCTCAACTCTCCAGGTTTAAGGTATTCTTCCTTCAGCTAAAACATGCATGTGGAACCCAGAGTATGATCAACCGTGTGATCGGGAGACGTGTTCAAATATGTCTCAGTTTTCCTCCCCTGGTACTCGGGTGCAACATTCCAGACGCTTTACTAACACTCTCCCCACTTGGAGAGTCAGCGCCTTTAAACTCCTGTTTGGCCCAGTTTGCAATTTCTGCAGTAGATGAACAGGAATAGGGAGAACCAATGAGAGAGTAGCTGGAGGTGTCTGGACGGGCAAATTTAACTCTCATTTCCCACCAGGAATAGGAATTAAACAAGGGCTCAGCGTTCCGTGCCGGAACCAGATAAGGGCCTGAAGCCATCCTGTGGTGTTGCGGCCAGGTCACAAGAAAGCGAGTTGAAGAAAGGAGCTCAGGGGCACTGTAATTCACAAACCTGCAGAGTTATAAATGACAGCTATCGTCCAAAAATAGACTGAAGTAAGGCTGCCAAGAGGACTTGAAAGCGGGGCAGAATTGCAGGAAACCGATTTCAGGAGGTAGACTGGAATTGCATTGAAAGCATAGGAAAAGAGGCAGAACGTGCACAATGATGCACTTGGCCAAAAAGGGCGTATGCGTTTTTTCCTGAATATATTCAGGAAAAAACGCATACGCCCTTTTTGGCCAACCAAGCAAGCTTGCAAAGGAAATCTGCACTACAATGAAGTCTCACTTCCCCCCGGTCAAAAGGGCCATCTGAAAAAAGTGTAAAATCCAGAAAGGCAGGACAGGCCATGGAGAACTGGGAGCCTTGTTATGCTGATGGGCGGGATGTAAATTGCCAACAACCACTCGGGAGAAGTGTATGGTGTTTCCTGAAACATCTAAAAAACAAAGCAACAGAACCTAGGGCACTTCCACTTATGGTCCTATAGCTTAGGGAAATTAAAATCAAAAAGACACAGCCACCCCAAAGTTTGGAACGGCTCTGTTTACAAGAACCTCGTTTACAGTACAAGTTCAACATCGCAGAAAGTGAAAAATGGATAAAGAAGTTGTGGTATTCACTTACAAAGCAATATCACTCAGCAATGAAATCTATGTCATCAGGCCCTTAGCATCACAATGAGTGGATTCAGGTATGATGATTCTAACTGAAATAAGTCACACAGAAAAAGAAACATCATAAGATATCAGTAATACACGGAATGTAAACTTGGCTACACAGGAACTGAATTACAGAACAGAACAGGGTCTCAAATTTAGAAAACCAACTTATGCTTGCTTAAGGGGAAAGGTGAGTTGGGGTGCTGCATAAAACCAGAGATTGAAATGAGCACAGATAAAGTTCCTTATGCCAAATATGGAATAGACAAGAGCTACTCCTTGCTCAACGCAATGGACTCAACACCGCATATTAAACGCCTAAGAATGTACCTGACTAGTAAGTATCTTAAAACCTATGGATTGCTATGTCTCCGAAAGAGAATCAAGCATGTGTACAGGGGCATAAACGCAGCAGTGATAGGATTGGAGAGGTTCGGTGAGCAAATGAAGACCCTTTGAAGTCATATTGCATGGTACCCATTCCACGGGTTTCAACTACCCAGGTTTTAGGTATTCTTCCTTCAGCTAAAACATGCATGTGGAACCCAGAGTATGATCAACCATGTGATCGGGAGACGTGTTCAAATATGTCTCAGTTTTCGTACCCTGGTACTCGGGTGCAACATTCCAGACGCTTTACTAACACTCTCCCGACTTGGAGAGTCAGTCCCTTTAACCTCCTGTTTGGCCCAGTTTGCAATTTCTGCGGAAAATGAACAGGAATAGCGAGAACCAATGAGAGACTAGCTGGAGGTGTCTGGACGGGCAAATTTAACTATTATTTCCCACCAGGAAGAGGAATTAACCAAAGGCTCAGCGTGCCGTGCCGGAACCAGATTAGGGCCTGAAGCCATCCTGTGGTGTTGCGGCCAGGTCACAAGAAAGCGAGTTGAAGAAAGGAGCTCAGGGGCACTGTAATTCACAAACCTGCAGAGTTATAAATGACAGCTATCGTCCAAAAATATACTGAAGTAAGGCTGCCAAGAGGACTTGAAAGCGGGGCAGAATTGCAGGAAACCGATTTCAGGAGGTAGACTGGAATTGCATTGAAAGCATAGGAAAAGAGGCAGAACGTCCACAATGATGCACTTGGCCAAAAAGGGCGTATGCGTTTTTTCCTGAATTCAGGAAAAAACCCATACGCCCTTTTTGGCCAACCAAGCAAACTTGCAAAGGAAATCTGCACTACAATGAAGTCTCACTTCCCCCCGGTCAAAAGGGCCATCTGAAAAAAGTGTAAAATCCAGAAAGGCAGGACAGGCCATGGAGAATTGGGAGCCTTGTTATGCTGATGGGCGGGATGTAAATTGCCAAAAGACACTCGGGAGAAGTGTATGGTGTTTCCTGAAACATCTAAAAAACAAAGCAACAGAGCCTAGGGCACTTCCACTTATGGTCCTATAGCTTAGGGAAATTAAAATCAAAAAGACACAGCCACCCCAAAGTTTGGGACACCTCTGTTTACAAGAACATCGTTTACCGTACAAGTTCAATATCACAGAAAGTGAAAAATGGATAAAGAACTTGTGGTATTTACGTACAATGCTGTATCACTCAGCAATGAAATCTATGTCATCAGACCCGTAGCAGCATAATGAGTGGATTCAGGTACGATGATTCTAACTGAAATAAGTCACACAGAAAAAGAAACATCATAAGATACAAGTAATACACGGAATGTAAACTTGGCTACACAGGAACTGAATTACAGAACAGAACAGGGTCTCAAATTTAGAAAACCAACTTATGCTTGCTTAAGGGGAAAGGTGAGTTGGGGTGCTGCATAAAACCAGAGATTGAAATGAGCACAGATAAAGTTCCTTAAGCCAAATATGGAATAGACAAGAGCTACTCCTTGCTCAATGAAATGGACTCAACACCGCATATTAAACGCCTAAGAATGTACCTGACTAGTAAGTATCTTAAAACCTATGGATTGCTATGTCTCCGAAAGAGAATCAAGCATGTGTACAGGGGCATAAACACAGCAGTGATAGGACTGGAGAGGTTCGGTGAGCAAATGAAGACCCTTTGAAGTCATATTGCATGGTACCCATTACACGGGTCTCAACTCTCCAGGTTTAAGTTATTCTTCCTTCAGCTAAAACATGCATGTGGAACCCAGAGTATGATCAACCGTGTGATCGGGAGACGTGTTCAAATATGTCTCAGTTTTCCTCCCCTGGTACTCGGGTGCAACATTCCAGACGCTTTACTAACACTCTCCCCACTTGGAGAGTCAGCGCCTTTAAACTCCTGTTTGGCCCAGTTTGCAATTTCTGCGGAAGATGAACAGGAATAGTGAGAACCTATGAGAGACTAGCTGGAGGTGTCTGGACGGGCAAATTTAACTCTCATTTCCCACCAGGAAGAGGAATTAACCAAAGGCTCAGCGTGCCGTGCCGGAACCAGATTAGGGCCTGAAGCCATCCTGCGGTGTTGCGGCCACCTCAAAAGAAAGCGAGTTGAAGAAAGGAGCTCAGGGGCACTGTAATTCACAAACATGCAGAGTTATAAATGACAGCTATCGTCCAAAAATAGACTGAATTAAGGCTGCCAAGAGGACTTGAAAGCGGGGCAGAATTGCAGGAAACCGATTTCAGGAGGTAGACTGGAATTGCATTGAAAGCATAGGAAAAGAGGCAGAACGTCCACAATGATGCACTTGGCCAAAAAGGGCGTATGCGTTTTTTCCTGAATATATTCAGGAAAAAACGCATACGCCCTTTTTGGCCAACCAAGCAAGCTTGCAAAGGAAATCTGCACTACAATGAAGTCTCACTTCCCCCCGGTCAAAAGTGCCATCTGAAAAAAGTGTAAAATCCAGAAAGGCAGGACAGGCCATGGAGAACTGGGAGCCTTGTTATGCTGATGGGCGGGATGTAAATTGCCAACAACCACTCGGGAGAAGTGTATGGTGTTTCCTGAAACATCTAAAAAACAAAGCAACAGAACCTAGGGCACTTCCACTTATGGTCCTATAGCTTAGGGAAATTAAAATCAAAAAGACACAGCCACCCCAAAGTTTGGAACGGCTCTGTTTACAAGAACCTCGTTTACAGTACAAGTTCAACATCGCAGAAAGTGAAAAATGGATAAAGAAGTTGTGGTATTTACTTACAAAGCAATATCACTCAGCAATGAAATCTGTGTCATCAGGCCCTTAGCAGCACAATGAGTGGATTCAGGTATGATGATTCTAACTGAAATAAGTCACACAGAAAAAGAAACATCATAAGATATCAGTAATACACGGAATGTAAACTTGGCTACACAGGAACTGAATTACAGAACAGAACAGGGTCTCAAATTTAGAAAACCAACTTATTCTTGCTTAAGGGGAAAGGTGAGTTGGGGTGCTGCATAAAACCAGAGATTGAAATGAGCACAGATAAAGTTCCTTAAGCCAAATATGGAATAGACAAGAGCTACTCCTTGCTCAACGAAATGGACTCAACACCGCATATTAAACGCCTAAGAATGTACCTGACTAGTAAGTATCTTAAAACCTATGGATTGCTATGTCTCCGAAAGAGAATCAAGCATGTGTACAGGGGCATAAACGCAGCAGTGATAGGATTGGAGAGGTTCTCTGAGCAAATGAAGACCCTTTGAAGTCATATTGCATGGTACCCATTCCACGGGTTTCAACTACCCAGGTTTTAGGTATTCTTCCTTCAGCTAAAACATGCATGTGGAACCCAGAGTATGATCAACCATGTGATCGGGAGACGTGTTCAAATATGTCTCAGTTTTCGTACCCTGGTACTCGGGTGCAACATTCCAGACGCTTTACTAACACTCTCCCCACTTGGAGAGTCAGTCCCTTTAACCTCCTGTTTGGCCCAGTTTGCAATTTCTGTGGAAGATGAACAGGAATAGCGAGAACCAATGAGAGACTAGCTGGAGGTGTCTGGATGGGCAAATTTAACTCTCATTTCCCACCAGGAAGAGGAATTAACCAAAGGCTCAGCGTGCCGTGCCGGAACCAGATTAGGGCCTGAAGCCATCCTGTGGTGTTGCGGCCACGTCACAAGAAAGCGAGTTGAAGAAAGGAGCTCAGGGGCACTGTAATTCACAAACCTGCAGAGTTATAAATGACAGCTATCGTCCAAAAATATACTGAAGTAAGGCTGCCAAGAGGACTTGAAAGCGGGGCAGAATTGCAGGAAACCGATTTCAGGAGGTAGACTGGAATTGCATTGAAAGCATAGGAAAAGAGGCAGAACGTCCACAATGATGCACTTGGCCAAAAAGGGCGTATGCGTTTTTTCCTGAATATATTCAGGAAAAAACGCATACGCCCTTTTTGGCCAACCAAGCAAGCTTGCAAAGGAAATCTGCACTACAATGAAGTCTCACTTCCCCCCGGTCAAAAGGGCCATCTGAAGAAAGTGTAAAATCCAGAAAGGCAGGACAGGCCATGGAGAACTGGGAGCCTTGTTATGCTGATGGACGGGATGTAAATTGCCAACAGACACTCAGGAGAAGTGTATGGTGTTTCCTGAAACATCTAAAAAACAAAGCAACAGAGCCTAGGGCACTTCCACTTATGGTCCTATACCTTAGGGAAATTAAAATCAAAAAGACACAGCCACCCCAAAGTTTGGGACGCCTCTGTTTACAAGAACAACGTTTACCGTACAAGTTCAATATCACAGAAAGTGAAAAATGGATAAAGAACTTGTGGTATTTACGTACAATGCAGTATCACTGAGTAATGAAATCTATGTCATCAGGCCCGTAGCAGCATAATGAGTGGATTCAGGTATGATGATTCTAACTGAAATAAGTCACACAGAAAAAGAAACATCATAAGATATCAGTAATACACGGAATGGAAACTTGGCTACACAGGAACTGAATTACAGAACAGAACAGGGTCTCAAATTTAGAAAACCAACTTATGCTTGCTTAAGGGGAAAGGTGAGTTGGGGTGCTGCATAAAACCAGAGATCAAAATGAGCACAAAGTTCCTTAAGCCAAATATGGAATAGACAAGATCTACTCCTTGCTCAATGAAATGGACTCAACACCGCATATTTAACGCCTAAGGATGTACCTGACTAGTAAGTATCTTAAAACCTATGGATGGCTATGTCTCCGAAACAGAATCAAGCATGTGTACAGGGGCATAAACGCAGCAGTGATAGGACTGGAGAGGTTCGGTGAGCAAATGAAGACCCTTTGAAGTCATATTGCATGGTACCCATTACACGGGTCTCAACTCTCCAGGTTTATGGTATTCTTCCTTCAGCTAAAACATGCATGTGGAACCCAGAGTATGATCAACCGTGTGATCGGGAGACGTGTTCAAATATGTCTCAGTTTTCCTCCCCTGGTACTCGGGTGCAACATTCCAGACGCTTTACTAACACTCTCCCCACTTGGAGAGTCAGCGCCTTTAAACTCCTCTTTGGCACAGTTTGCAAATTCTGCAGTAGATGAACAGGAATAGGGAGAACCAATGAGAGAGTAGCTGGAGGTGTGTGGACGGGCAAATTTAACTCTCATTTCCCACCAGGAAGAGGAAATAACCAAAGGCTCAGCGTGCCGTGCCGGAACCAGATTAGGGCCTGAAGCCATCCTGCGGTGTTGCGGCCAGCTCAAAAGAAAGCGAGTTGAAGAAAGGAGTTCAGGGGCACTGGAATTCACAAACCTACAGTTATAAATGACAGCTATCGTCCAAAAATATACTGAAGTAAGGCTGCCAAGAGGACTTGAAAGCGGGGCAGAAATGCAGGAAACCGATTTCAGGAGGTAGACTGGAATTGCATTGAAAGCATAGGAAAAGAGGCAGAACGTCCACAATGATGCACTTGGCCAAAAAGGGCGTATGCCTTGTTTCCTGAATATATTCAGGAAAAAACGCATACGCCCTTTTTGGCCAACCAAGCAAACTTGCAAAGGAAATCTGCACTACAATGAAGTCTCACTTCCCCCCAGTCAAAAGGGCCATCTGAAAAAAGTGTAAAATCCAGAAAGGCAAGACAGGCCATGGAGAACTGGGAGCCTTGTTATGCTGATGGGCGGGATGTAAATTGCCAACAGACACTCGGGAGAACTGTATGGTGTTTCCTGAAACATCTAAAAAACAAAGCAACAGAGCCTAGGGCACTTCCACTTATGGTCCTATAGCTTAGGGAAATTAAAATCAAAAAGACACAGTCACCCCAAAGTTTGGGACGCCTCTGTTTACAAGAACCTCGTTTACCGTACAAGTTCAATATCACAGAAAGTGAAAAATGGATAAAGAACTTGTGGTACTTACGTACAATGCAGTATCACTCAACACTGAAATCTATGTCACCAGGCCCGTAGCAGCATAATGAGTGGATTCAGGTACGATGATTCTAACTGCAATAAGTCACACAGGAAAAGAAACATCATAAGATATCACTAATACACGGAATGTAAACTTGGCTACACAGGAACTGAATTCCAAAACAGAACAGGTTCTCAAATTTAGAAAACCAACTTATGCTTGCTTGAGGGGAAAGGTGAGTTGGGGTGCTGCATAAAACCGGAGATCGAAATGAGCACAAAGTTCCTTAAGCCAAATATGGAATAGACAAGAGCTACTCCTTGCTCAATTAAATGGACTCAACACCGCATATTAAACGCCTTAGGATGTACCTGACTAGTAAGTATCTTAAAACCTATGGATTGCTATGTCTCCGAAAGAGAATCAAGCATGTGTACAGGGGCATAAACGCAGCAGTGATAGGACTGGAGAGGTTCGGTGAGCAAATGAAGACCCTTTGAAGTCATATTGCATGGTACCCATTCCACGGGTCTCAACTCTCCAGGTTTAAGGTATTCTTCCTTCAGCTAAAACATGCATGTGGAACCCAGAGTATGATCAACCGTGTGATCGGGAGACGTGTTCAAATATGTCTCAGTTTTCGTCCCCTGGTACTCGGGTGCAACATAACAGACGCTTTACTAATGCTCTCCCGACTTGGAGAGTCAGTGCCTTTAACCTCCTGTTTGGCCCAGTTTGCAATTACTGCGGAAGTTGAACAGGAATAGGGAGAACCAATGAGAGACTAGCTGGAGGTGTCTGGACGGGCAAATTTAACTCTTATTTCCCACCAGGAATAGGAATTAACCAAAGGCTCAGCGTGCCGTGCCGGAACCAGATTAGGGCCTGAAGCCATCCTGCGGTGTTGCGGCCAGGTCACAAGAAAGCGAGTTGAAGAAAGGAGCTCAGGGGCACTGTAATTCACAAACCTGCAGAGTTATAAATGACAGGTATCGTCCAAAAATATACTGAAGTAAGGCTGCCAAGAGGACTTGAAAGCGGGGCAGAATTGCAGGAAACCGATTTCAGGAGGTAGACTGGAATTGCATTGAAAGCATAGGAAAAGAGGCAGAACGTCCACAATGATGCACTTGGCCAAAAAGGGCGTATGCGTTTTTTCCTGAATATATTCAGGAAAAAACGCATACGCACTTTTTGGCCAACCAAGCAAACTAGCAAAGGAAATCTGCACTACAATGAAGTTTCACTTCCCCCCGGTCAAAAGGGCCATCTGAAAAAGGTGTAAAATCCAGAAAGGCAGGACAGGCCATGGAGAACTGGGAGCCTTGTTACGCTGATGGGCGGGATGTAAATTGCCAACAGACACTCGGGAGAACTGTATGGTGTCTCCTGAAACATCTAAAAAACAAAGCAACAGAGCCTAGGGCACTTCCACTTATGGTCCTATAGCTTAGGGAAATTAAAATCAAAAAGACACAGCCACCCCAAAGTTTGGGACGCCTCTGTTTACAAGAACCTCGTTTACCGTACAAGTTCAATATCACAGAAAGTGAAAAATGGATAAAGAACTTGTGGTACTTACGTACAATGCAGTATCACTCAGCAATGAAATCTATGTCATCAGGCCCGTAGCAGCATAATGAGTGGATTCAGGTACGATGATTCTAACTGAAATAAGTCACACAGAAAAAGAAACATCATAAGATATCACTAATACACGGAATGTAAACTTGGCTACACAGGAACTGAATTCCAAAACAGAACAGGGTCTCAAATTTAGAAAACCAACTTATTCTTGCTTAAGGGTAAAGGTGAGTTGGGGTGCTGAATAAAACCAGAGATTCAAATGAGCACAGATAACGTTCCTTAAGCCAAATATGGTATAGACAAGAGCTACTCCTTGCTCAACGAAATGGACCCAACACCCCATATTAAACGCCTAAGAATGTACCTGACTAGTAAGTATCTTAAAACCTATGGATTGCTATGTCTCCGAAAGAGAATCAAGCGTATGTACCGGGGCATAAACACAGCAGTGATAGGATTGGAGAGGTTCGGTGAGCAAATGAAGACCCTTTGAAGTCATATTGCATGGTACCCATTCCACGGGTCTCAACTCTCCAGGTTTAAGGTATTCTTCCTTCAGCTAAAACATGCAT
>NW_027646195.1:0-106607 GCF_951394435.1 Stenella coeruleoalba
TCTATTTTTGGACGATAGCTGTCATTTATAACTCTGCAGGTTTGTGAATTACAGTGCCCCTGAGCTCCTTTCTTCAACTCGCTTTCTTGTGACCTGGCCGCAACACCGCAGGATGTCTTCAGGCCCTAATCTGGTTCTGGCACGGCACGCTGAGCCTTTGGTTAATTCCTCTTCCTGGTGGGAAATGAGAGTTAAATTTGCCCATCCAGACACCTCCAGGTAGTCTCTCATTGGTTCTCGCTATTCCTGTTCATCTTCCACAGAAATTGCAAACTGGGCCAAACAGGAAGTTAAAGGGACTGACTCTCCAAGTCGGGAGAGTGTTAGTAAAGCGTCTGGAATGTTGCACCCGAGTACCAGGGTACGAAAACTGAGACATATTTGAACACGTCTCCTGATCACATGGTTGATCATACTCTAGGTTCCACATGCATGTTTTAGCTGAAGGAAGAATACCTTAAACCTGGGTAGTTGAAACCCGTGGAATGGGTACCATGCAATATGACTTCAAAGGGTCTTCATTTGCTCATGAACCTCTCCAATCCTATCACTGCTGCGTTTATGCCCCTGTACACATGCTTGATTCTCTTTCGGAGACATAGCAATCCATAGGTTTTAAGATACTTACTAGTCAGGTACATTCTTAGGCGTTTAATATGGGGTGTTGAGTCCATTTTGTTGAGCAAGGAGTAGCTCTTGTCTATTCCATATTTGGCTTAAGGAACTTTATCTGTGCTCATTTCAATCTCTGGTTTTATGCAGCACCCCAACTCACCTTTCCCCTTAAGCAAGCATAAGTTGGTTTTCTAAATTTGAGACCCTGTTCTGTTCTGTAATTCAGTTCCTGTGTAGCCAAGTTTACATTCCGTGTATTACTGATATCTTATGATGTTTCTTTTTCTGTGTGACTTATTTCAGTTAGAATCATCATACCTGAATCCACTCATTGTGCAGGTAAGGGCCTGATGACATAGATTTCATTGCTGAGTGATATTGCTTTGTAAGTAAATACCACAACTTCTTTATCCATTTTTCACTTTCTGCGATGTTGAACTTGTACTGTAAACGAGGTTCTTGTAAACAGAGCCGTCCCAAACTTTGGGGTGGCTGTGTCTTTTTGATTTTAATTTCCCTAAGCTATAGGACCATAAGTGGCAGTGCCCTAGGCTCTGTTGCTTTGTTTTTTAGATGTTTCAGGAAACACCATACACTTCTCCAGAGTGTCTGTTGGCATTTTACATCCCGCCCATCAGCATAACAAGGCTCCCAGTTCTCCATGGCCTGTCCTGCCTTTCTGGATTTTACACTTTTTTCAGATGGCCCTTTTGACCGGGGGGAAGTGAGACTTCATTGTAGTGCAGATTTCCTTTGCAAGCTTGCTTCGTTGGCCAAAAAGGGCGTATGCGTTTTTTCCTGAATATATTCAGGAAAAAACGCATACGCCCTTTTTCGCCAAGTGCATCATTGTGGACGTGCTGCCTCTTTTCCTATGCTTTCAATGCAATTCCAGTCTACCTCCTGAAATCGGTTTCCTGCAATTCTGCCCCGCTTTCAAGTCCTCTTGGCAGCCTTACTTCAGTATAATTTTGGACGATAGCTGTCATTTATAACTCTGCAGGTTTGTGAATTACAGTGCCCCTGAGCTCATTTCTTCAACTCGCTTTCTTTTGAGCTGGCCGCAACACCGCAGGATGGCTTCAGGCCCTAATCTGGTTCCGGCACGGCACGCTGAGCCTTTGGTTAATTCCTCTTCCTGGTGGGAAATGAGAGTAAAATTTGCCCGTCCAGACACCTCCAGCTAGGCTCTCATTGGTTCTCGCTATTCCTGTTCATCTTCCGCAGAAATTGCAAACTAGGCCAAACAGGAGGTTAAAGGTACTGACTCTCCAAGTCGGGAGAGTGTTAGTAAAGCGTCTGGAATGTTGCACCCGAGTACCAGGGGAGGAATACTGAGACATATTTGAACACGTCTCCCGATCACGTGGTGGATCATACTCTGGGTTCCACATGCATGTTTTAGCTGAAGGAAGAATACCTTAAACCTGGAGAGTTGAGACCCGTGTAATGGGTACCATGCAATATGACTTCAAAGGGTCTTCATTTGCTCACCGAACCTCTCCAATCCTATCACTGCTGCGTTTATGCCCCTGTACACATGCTTGATTCTCTTTCGGAGACATAGCAATCCATAGGTTTTAAGATACTTACTAGTCAGGTACATTCTTAGGCGTTTAATATGCGGTGTTGAGTCCATTTCGTTGAGCAAGGAGTAGCTCTTGTCTATTCCATATTTGGCTTAAGGAACTTTATCTGTGCTCATTTCAATCTCTGGTTTTATGCAGCACCCCAACTCACCTTTCCCTTTAAGCAAGCATAAGTTGGTTTTCTAAATTTGAGACCCTGTTCTGTTCTGTAATTCAGTTCCTGTGTAGCCAAGTTTACATTCCGTGTATTAGTGATATCTTATGATGTTTCTTTTTCTGTGTGACTTATTTCAGTTAGAATCATCGTACATGAATCCACTCATTATGCTGCTACGGGCCTGATGACATAGATTTCATTGCTGAGTGATATTGCTTTGTACGTAAATACCACAACTTCTTTATCCATTTTTCACTTTCTGCAATGTTGAACTTGTACTGTAAACGAGGTTCTTGTAAACAGAGCTGTTCCAAATTTTGGGGTGGCTGTGTCTTTTTGATTTTAATTTCCCTAAGCTATAGGACCATAAGTGGAAGTGCCCTAGGTTCTGTTGCTTTGCTTTTTAGATGTTTCAGGAAACACCATACACTTCCTCCGAATGTCTGTTGGCAATTTACATCCCGCCCATCAGCATAACAAGGCTCCCAGTTCTCCATGGCCTGTCCTCCCTTTCTGGATTTTACACTTTTTTCAGATGGCCCTTTTGACCGGGGGGAAGTGAGACTTCATTGTAGTGCAGATTTCCTTTGCAAGCTTGCTTGGTTGGCCAAAAAGGGCATATGCGTTTTTTCCTGAATATATTCAGGAAAAAACGCATACGCCCTTTTTGGCCAAGTGCATCATTGTGGACGTTCTGCCTCTTTTCCTATGCTTTCAATGCAATTCCAGTCTACCTCCTGAAATCGGTTTCCTGCAATTCTGCCCCACTTTCAAGTCCTCTTCGCAGCCTTACTTCAGTCTATTTTTGGATGATAGCTGTCATTTATAACTCTGCAGGTTTGTGAATTACAGTGCCCCTGAGCTCCTTTCTTCAACTCGCTTTCTTGTGAGCTGGCCGCAACACCGCAGAATGGCTTCAGGCCCTAATCTAGTTCCGGCACGGCACGCTGAGCCTTTGGTTAATTCCTCTTCCTGGTGGGAAATGAGAGTTAAATTTGCCCGTCCAGACACCTCCAGCTAGTCTCTCATTGGTTCTCGCTATTCCTGTTCATCTTCCGCAGGAATTGCAAACTGGGCCAAACAGGAGGTTAAAGGGACTGACTCTCCAAGTCGGGAGAGTGTTAGTAAAGCGTCTGGAATGTTGCACCCAAGTACCAGGGTACGAAAACTGAGACATATTTGAACACGTCTCCAATCACATGGTTGATCATACTCTAGGTTCCACATGCATGTTTTAGCTGAAGGAAGAATACCTTAAACCTTGGTAGTTGAAACCCGTGGAATGGGTACCATGCAATATGACTTCAAAGGGTCTTCATTTGCTCACCGAACCTCTCCAATCCTATCACTGCTGCGTTTATGCCCCTGTACACATGCTTGATTCTCTTTCAGAGACATAGCAATCCATAGGTTTTAAGATACTTACAAGTCAGGTACATTCTTAGGCGTTTAATATGCGGTGTTGAGTCCATTTTGTTGAGCAAGGAGTAGCTCTTGTCTATTCCATATTTGGCTTAAGGAACTTTATCTGTGCTCATTTCAATCTCTGGTTTTATGCAGCACCCCAACTCACCTTTACCCTTAAGCAAGCATAAGTTGGTTTTCTAAATTTGAGAACCTGTTCTATTCTGTAATTCAGTTCCTGTGTAGTCAAGTTTCCATTCCGTGTATTACTGATATCTTATGATGTTTCCTTTTCTGTGTGACTTATTTCAGTTAGAATCATCATACCTGAATCCACGCATTGTGCTGCTAAGGGCCTGATGACACAGATTTCATTGCTGAGTGATATTGCTTTGTAAGTAAATACCACAACTTCTTTATCCATTTTTCACTTTCTGCAATGTTGAACTTGTACTGTAAACGAGTTTCTTGTAAACAGAGCCGTTCCAAACTTTGGGGTGGCTGTGTCTTTTTGATTTTAATTTCCCTAAGCTATAGGACCATAAGTGGAAGTGCCCTAGGTTCTGTTGCTTTGTTTTTTAGATGTTTCAGGAAACACCATACACTTCCTCCGAATGTCTGTTGGCAATTTACATCCCGCCCATCAGCATAACAAGGCTCCCAGTTCTCCATGGTCTGTCCTGCCTTTCTGGATTTTACACTTTTTTCAGATGGCCCTTTTGACCGGGGGGAAGTGAGACTTCATTGTAGTGCAGATTTCCTTTGCAAGCTTGCTTGGTTGGCCAAAAAGGGCGTATGCGGTTTTTTCCTGAATATATTCAGGAAAAAACGCATACGCCCTTTTTGGCCAAGTGCATCATTGTGGACGTTCTGCCTCTTTTCCTATGCTTTCAATGCAATTCCAGTCTACCTCCTGAAATCGGTTTCCTGCAATTCTGCCCCGCTTTCAAGTCCTCTTGGCAGCCTTACTTCAGTCTATTTTTGGACGATAGCTGTCATTTATAACTCTGCAGGTTTGTGAATTACAGTGCCCCTGAGCTCCTTTCTTCAACTCGCTTTATTGTGAGCTGGCCGCAACACCGCAGGATGGCTTCAGGCCCTAATCTGGTTCCGGCACGGCACGCTGAGCCTTTGGTTATTTCCTCTTCCTGGTGGTAAATGAGAGTTAAATTTGCCCGTCCAGACACCTCCAGCTAGTCTCTCATTGGTTCTCGCTATTCCTGTTCATGTTCCGCAGAAATTGCAAACTGGGCCAAACAGGAGGTTAAAGGGACTGACTCTCCAAGTCGGGAGAGTGTTAGTAAAGCGTCTGGAATGTTGCACGCGAGTACCAGGGTACGAAAACTGAGACATATTTGAACACGTCTCCCGATCACATGGTTGATCATACTCTGGGTTCCACATGCATGTTTTAGCTGAAGGAAGAATACCTTAAACCTGGAGAGTTGAGACCCGTGTAATGGGTACCATGCAATATGACTTCAAAGGGTCTTCATTTGTTCACCGAACCTCTCCAATCCTATCACTGCTGCGTTTATGCCCCTGTACACATGCTTGATTCTCTTTCGGAGACATAGCAATCCATAGGTTTTAAGATACTTACTAGTCAGGTACATTCTTAGGCGTTTAATATGCGGTGTTGAGTCCATTTCGTTGAGCAAGGAGTAGCTCTTGTCTATTCCATATTTGGCTTAAGGAACTTTATCTGTGCTCATTTCAATCTCTGGTTTTATGCAGCACCCCAACTCACCTTTCCCCTTAAGCAAGCATAAGTTGGTTTTCTAAATTTGAGACCCTGTTCTGTTTTGGAATGCAGTTCCTGTGTAGCCAAGTTTACATTCCGTGTATTAGTGATATCTTGTGATGTTTCTTTTTCTGTGTGACTTATTTCAGTTAGAATCATCGTACCTGAATCCACTCATTATGCTGCTACGGGCCTGATGACATAGATTTCATTGCTGAGTGATACTGCATTGTACGTATGTACCACAAGTTCTTTATCCATTTTTCACTTTCTGTGATATTGAACTTGTACGGTAAACGAGGTTCTTGTAAACGGAGGCGTCCCAAACTTTGGGGTGGCTGTGTCTTTTTGATTTTAATTTCCCTAAGCTATAGGACCATAAGTGGAAGTGCCCTAGGCTCTGTTGCTTTGTTTTTCAGATGTTTCAGGAAACACCATACACTTCTCCCGAGTGGCTGTTGGCAATTTACATCCCGCCCATCAGCATAACAAGGCTCCCAGTTCTCCATGGCCTGTCCTGTCTTTCTGGATTTTACACTTTTTTCAGATGGCCCTTTTGACCGGGGGGAAGTGAGACTTCATTGTAGTGCAGATTTCCTTTGCAAGCTTGCTTGGTTGGCCAAAAAGGGCGTATGCGTTTTTTCCTGAATATATTCAGGAAAAAACGCATACGCCCTTTTTGGCCAAGTGCATCATTGTGGACGTTCTGCCTCTTTTCCTATGCTTTCAATGCAATTCCAGTCTACCTCCTGAAATCGGTTTCCTGCAATTCTGCTACTCTTTCAAGTCCTCTTGGCAGCCTTACTTCAGTCTATTTTTGGACGATAGCTGTCATTTATAACTCTGCAGGTTTGTGAATTACAGTGCCCCTGAGCTCCTTTCTTCAACTCGCTTTCTTGTGACCTGGCCGCAACACCGCAGGATGTCTTCAGGCCCTAATCTGGTTCTGGCACGGCACGCTGAGCCTTTGGTTAATTCCTCTTCCTGGTGGGAAATGAGAGTTAAATTTGCCCATCCAGACACCTCCAGGTAGTCTCTCATTGGTTCTCGCTATTCCTGTTCATCTTCCACAGAAATTGCAAACTGGGCCAAACAGGAAGTTAAAGGGACTGACTCTCCAAGTCAGGAGAGTGTTAGTAAAGCGTCTGGAGTGTTGCACCCGAGTACCAGGGTACGAAAACTGAGACATATTTGAACACGTCTTCTGATCACATGGTTGATCATACTCTAGGTTCCACATGCATGTTTTAGCTGAAGGAAGAATACCTTAAACCTGGGTAGTTGAAACCCGTGGAATGGGTACCATGCAATATGACTTCAAAGGGTCTTCATTTGCTCATGAACCTCTCCAATCCTATCACTGCTGCTTTTATGCCCCTGTACACATGCTTGATTCTCTTTCGGAGACATAGCAATCCATAGGTTTTAAGATACTTACTAGTCAGGTACATTCTTAGGCGTTTAATATGGGGTGTTGAGTCCATTTTGTTGAGCAAGGAGTAACTCTTGTCTATTCCATATTTGGCTTAAGGAACTTTATCTGTGCTCATTTCAATCTCTGGTTTTATGCAGCACCCCAACTCACCTTTCCCCTTAAGCAAGCATAAGTTGGTTTTCTAAATTTGAGACCCTGTTCTGTTCTGTAATTCAGTTCCTGTGTAGCCAAGTTTACATTCCGTGTATTACTGATATCTTATGATGTTTCTTTTTCTGTGTGACTTATTTCAGTTAGAATCATCATACCTGAATCCACTCATTGTGCAGGTAAGGGCCTGATGACATAGATTTCATTGCTGAGTGATATTGCTTTGTAAGTAAATACCACAACTTCTTTATCCATTTTTCACTTTCTGCGATGTTGAACTTGTACTGTAAACGAGGTTCTTGTAAACAGAGCCGTCCCAAACTTTGGGGTGGCTGTGTCTTTTTGATTTTAATTTCCCTAAGCTATAGGACCATAAGTGGCAGTGCCCTAGGCTCTGTTGCTTTGTTTTTTAGATGTTTCAGGAAACACCATACACTTCTCCAGAGTGTCTGTTGGCATTTTACATCCCGCCCATCAGCATAACAAGGCTCCCAGTTCTCCATGGCCTGTCCTGCCTTTCTGGATTTTACACTTTTTTCAGATGGCCCTTTTGACCGGGGGGAAGTGAGACTTCATTGTAGTGCAGATTTCCTTTGCAAGCTTGCTTCGTTGGCCAAAAAGGGCGTATGCGTTTTTTCCTGAATATATTCAGGAAAAAACGCATACGCCCTTTTTCGCCAAGTGCATCATTGTGGACGTGCTGCCTCTTTTCCTATGCTTTCAATGCAATTCCAGTCTACCTCCTGAAATCGGTTTCCTGCAATTCTGCCCCGCTTTCAAGTCCTCTTGGCAGCCTTACTTCAGTATAATTTTGGACGATAGCTGTCATTTATAACTCTGCAGGTTTGTGAATTACAGTGCCCCTGAGCTCATTTCTTCAACTCGCTTTCTTTTGAGCTGGCCGCAACACCGCAGGATGGCTTCAGGCCCTAATCTGGTTCCGGCACGGCACGCTGAGCCTTTGGTTAATTCCTCTTCCTGGTGGGAAATGAGAGTAAAATTTGCCCGTCCAGACACCTCCAGCTAGGCTCTCATTGGTTCTCGCTATTCCTGTTCATCTTCCGCAGAAATTGCAAACTAGGCCAAACAGGAGGTTAAAGGTACTGACTCTCCAAGTCGGGAGAGTGTTAGTAAAGCGTCTGGAATGTTGCACCCGAGTACCAGGGGAGGAATACTGAGACATATTTGAACACGTCTCCCGATCACGTGGTGGATCATACTCTGGGTTCCACATGCATGTTTTAGCTGAAGGAAGAATACCTTAAACCTGGAGAGTTGAGACCCGTGTAATGGGTACCATGCAATATGACTTCAAAGGGTCTTCATTTGCTCACCGAACCTCTCCAATCCTATCACTGCTGCGTTTATGCCCCTGTACACATGCTTGATTCTCTTTCGGAGACATAGCAATCCATAGGTTTTAAGATACTTACTAGTCAGGTACATTCTTAGGCGTTTAATATGCGGTGTTGAGTCCATTTCGTTGAGCAAGGAGTAGCTCTTGTCTATTCCATATTTGGCTTAAGGAACTTTATCTGTGCTCATTTCAATCTCTGGTTTTATGCAGCACCCCAACTCACCTTTCCCTTTAAGCAAGCATAAGTTGGTTTTCTAAATTTGAGACCCTGTTCTGTTCTGTAATTCAGTTCCTGTGTAGCCAAGTTTACATTCCGTGTATTAGTGATATCTTATGATGTTTCTTTTTCTGTGTGACTTATTTCAGTTAGAATCATCGTACATGAATCCACTCATTATGCTGCTATGGGCCTGATGACATAGATTTCATTGCTGAGTGATATTGCTTTGTACGTAAATACCACAACTTCTTTATCCATTTTTCACTTTCTGCAATGTTGAACTTGTACTGTAAACGAGGTTCTTGTAAACAGAGCTGTTCCAAATTTTGGGGTGGCTGTGTCTTTTTGATTTTAATTTCCCTAAGCTATAGGACCATAAGTGGAAGTGCCCTAGGTTCTGTTGCTTTGCTTTTTAGATGTTTCAGGAAACACCATACACTTCCTCCGAATGTCTGTTGGCAATTTACATCCCGCCCATCAGCATAACAAGGCTCCCAGTTCTCCATGGCCTGTCCTCCCTTTCTGGATTTTACACTTTTTTCAGATGGCCCTTTTGACCGGGGGGAAGTGAGACTTCATTGTAGTGCAGATTTCCTTTGCAAGCTTGCTTGGTTGGCCAAAAAGGGCATATGCGTTTTTTCCTGAATATATTCAGGAAAAAACGCATACGCCCTTTTTGGCCAAGTGCATCATTGTGGACGTTCTGCCTCTTTTCCTATGCTTTCAATGCAATTCCAGTCTACCTCCTGAAATCGGTTTCCTGCAATTCTGCCCCACTTTCAAGTCCTCTTCGCAGCCTTACTTCAGTCTATTTTTGGATGATAGCTGTCATTTATAACTCTGCAGGTTTGTGAATTACAGTGCCCCTGAGCTCCTTTCTTCAACTCGCTTTCTTGTGAGCTGGCCGCAACACCGCAGAATGGCTTCAGGCCCTAATCTAGTTCCGGCACGGCACGCTGAGCCTTTGGTTAATTCCTCTTCCTGGTGGGAAATGAGAGTTAAATTTGCCCGTCCAGACACCTCCAGCTAGTCTCTCATTGGTTCTCGCTATTCCTGTTCATCTTCCGCAGGAATTGCAAACTGGGCCAAACAGGAGGTTAAAGGGACTGACTCTCCAAGTCGGGAGAGTGTTAGTAAAGCGTCTGGAATGTTGCACCCAAGTACCAGGGTACGAAAACTGAGACATATTTGAACACGTCTCCGATCACATGGTTGATCATACTCTAGGTTCCACATGCATGTTTTAGCTGAAGGAAGAATACCTTAAACCTTGGTAGTTGAAACCCGTGGAATGGGTACCATGCAATATGACTTCAAAGGGTCTTCATTTGCTCACCGAACCTCTCCAATCCTATCACTGCTGCGTTTATGCCCCTGTACACATGCTTGATTCTCTTTCGGAGACATAGCAATCCATAGGTTTTAAGATACTTACAAGTCAGGTACATTCTTAGGCGTTTAATATGCGGTGTTGAGTCCATTTTGTTGAGCAAGGAGTAGCTCTTGTCTATTCCATATTTGGCTTAAGGAACTTTATCTGTGCTCATTTCAATCTCTGGTTTTATGCAGCACCCCAACTCACCTTTACCCTTAAGCAAGCATAAGTTGGTTTTCTAAATTTGAGAACCTGTTCTATTCTGTAATTCAGTTCCTGTGTAGTCAAGTTTCCATTCCGTGTATTACTGATATCTTATGATGTTTCCTTTTCTGTGTGACTTATTTCAGTTAGAATCATCATACCTGAATCCACGCATTGTGCTGCTAAGGGCCTGATGACACAGATTTCATTGCTGAGTGATATTGCTTTGTAAGTAAATACCACAACTTCTTTATCCATTTTTCAGTTTCTGCAATGTTGAACTTGTACTGTAAACGAGTTTCTTGTAAACAGAGCCGTTCCAAACTTTGGGGTGGCTGTGTCTTTTTGATTTTAATTTCCCTAAGCTATAGGACCATAAGTGGAAGTGCCCTAGGTTCTGTTGCTTTGTTTTTTAGATGTTTCAGGAAACACCATACACTTCCTCCGAATGTCTGTTGGCAATTTACATCCCGCCCATCAGCATAACAAGGCTCCCAGTTCTCCATGGTCTGTCCTGCCTTTCTGGATTTTACACTTTTTTCAGATGGCCCTTTTGACCGGGGGGAAGTGAGACTTCATTGTAGTGCAGATTTCCTTTGCAAGCTTGCTTGGTTGGCCAAAAAGGGCGTATGCGGTTTTTTCCTGAATATATTCAGGAAAAAACGCATACGCCCTTTTTGGCCAAGTGCATCATTGTGGACGTTCTGCCTCTTTTCCTATGCTTTCAATGCAATTCCAGTCTACCTCCTGAAATCGGTTTCCTGCAATTCTGCCCCGCTTTCAAGTCCTCTTGGCAGCCTTACTTCAGTCTATTTTTGGACGATAGCTGTCATTTATAACTCTGCAGGTTTGTGAATTACAGTGCCCCTGAGCTCCTTTCTTCAACTCGCTTTATTGTGAGCTGGCCGCAACACCGCAGGATGGCTTCAGGCCCTAATCTGGTTCCGGCACGGCACGCTGAGCCTTTGGTTATTTCCTCTTCCTGGTGGTAAATGAGAGTTAAATTTGCCCGTCCAGACACCTCCAGCTAGTCTCTCATTGGTTCTCGCTATTCCTGTTCATGTTCCGCAGAAATTGCAAACTGGGCCAAACAGGAGGTTAAAGGGACTGACTCTCCAAGTCGGGAGAGTGTTAGTAAAGCGTCTGGAATGTTGCACGCGAGTACCAGGGTACGAAAACTGAGACATATTTGAACACGTCTCCCGATCACATGGTTGATCATACTCTGGGTTCCACATGCATGTTTTAGCTGAAGGAAGAATACCTTAAACCTGGAGAGTTGAGACCCGTGTAATGGGTACCATGCAATATGACTTCAAAGGGTCTTCATTTGTTCACCGAACCTCTCCAATCCTATCACTGCTGCGTTTATGCCCCTGTACACATGCTTGATTCTCTTTCGGAGACATAGCAATCCATAGGTTTTAAGATACTTACTAGTCAGGTACATTCTTAGGCGTTTAATATGCGGTGTTGAGTCCATTTCGTTGAGCAAGGAGTAGCTCTTGTCTATTCCATATTTGGCTTAAGGAACTTTATCTGTGCTCATTTCAATCTCTGGTTTTATGCAGCACCCCAACTCACCTTTCCCCTTAAGCAAGCATAAGTTGGTTTTCTAAATTTGAGACCCTGTTCTGTTTTGGAATGCAGTTCCTGTGTAGCCAAGTTTACATTCCGTGTATTAGTGATATCTTGTGATGTTTCTTTTTCTGTGTGACTTATTTCAGTTAGAATCATCGTACCTGAATCCACTCATTATGCTGCTACGGGCCTGATGACATAGATTTCATTGCTGAGTGATACTGCATTGTACGTATGTACCACAAGTTCTTTATCCATTTTTCACTTTCTGTGATATTGAACTTGTACGGTAAACGAGGTTCTTGTAAACGGAGGCGTCCCAAACTTTGGGGTGGCTGTGTCTTTTTGATTTTAATTTCCCTAAGCTATAGGACCATAAGTGGAAGTGCCCTAGGCTCTGTTGCTTTGTTTTTCAGATGTTTCAGGAAACACCATACACTTCTCCCGAGTGGCTGTTGGCAATTTACATCCCGCCCATCAGCATAACAAGGCTCCCAGTTCTCCATGGCCTGTCCTGTCTTTCTGGATTTTACACTTTTTTCAGATGGCCCTTTTGACCGGGGGGAAGTGAGACTTCATTGTAGTGCAGATTTCCTTTGCAAGCTTGCTTGGTTGGCCAAAAAGGGCGTATGCGTTTTTTCCTGAATATATTCAGGAAAAAACGCATACGCCCTTTTTGGCCAAGTGCATCATTGTGGACGTTCTGCCTCTTTTCCTATGCTTTCAATGCAATTCCAGTCTACCTCCTGAAATCGGTTTCCTGCAATTCTGCTACTCTTTCAAGTCCTCTTGGCAGCCTTACTTCAGTCTATTTTTGGACGATAGCTGTCATTTATAACTCTGCAGGTTTGTGAATTACAGTGCCCCTGAGCTCCTTTCTTCAACTCGCTTTCTTGTGACCTGGCCGCAACACCGCAGGATGTCTTCAGGCCCTAATCTGGTTCTGGCACGGCACGCTGAGCCTTTGGTTAATTCCTCTTCCTGGTGGGAAATGAGAGTTAAATTTGCCCATCCAGACACCTCCAGGTAGTCTCTCATTGGTTCTCGCTATTCCTGTTCATCTTCCACAGAAATTGCAAACTGGGCCAAACAGGAAGTTAAAGGGACTGACTCTCCAAGTCAGGAGAGTGTTAGTAAAGCGTCTGGAATGTTGCACCCGAGTACCAGGGTACGAAAACTGAGACATATTTGAACACGTCTCCTGATCACATGGTTGATCATACTCTAGGTTCCACATGCATGTTTTAGCTGAAGGAAGAATACCTTAAACCTGGGTAGTTGAAACCCGTGGAATGGGTACCATGCAATATGACTTCAAAGGGTCTTCATTTGCTCATGAACCTCTCCAATCCTATCACTGCTGCTTTTATGCCCCTGTACACATGCTTGATTCTCTTTCGGAGACATAGCAATCCATAGGTTTTAAGATACTTACTAGTCAGGTACATTCTTAGGCGTTTAATATGGGGTGTTGAGTCCATTTTGTTGAGCAAGGAGTAACTCTTGTCTATTCCATATTTGGCTTAAGGAACTTTATCTGTGCTCATTTCAATCTCTGGTTTTATGCAGCACCCCAACTCACCTTTCCCCTTAAGCAAGCATAAGTTGGTTTTCTAAATTTGAGACCCTGTTCTGTTCTGTAATTCAGTTCCTGTGTAGCCAAGTTTACATTCCGTGTATTACTGATATCTTATGATGTTTCTTTTTCTGTGTGACTTATTTCAGTTAGAATCATCATACCTGAATCCACTCATTGTGCAGGTAAGGGCCTGATGACATAGATTTCATTGCTGAGTGATATTGCTTTGTAAGTAAATACCACAACTTCTTTATCCATTTTTCACTTTCTGCGATGTTGAACTTGTACTGTAAACGACGTTCTTGTAAACAGAGCCGTCCCAAACTTTGGGGTGGCTGTGTCTTTCTGATTTTAATTTCCCTAAGCTATAGGACCATAAGTGGCAGTGCCCTAGGCTCTGTTGCTTTGTTTTTTAGATGTTTCAGGAAACACCATACACTTCTCCAGAGTGTCTGTTGGCATTTTACATCCCGCCCATCAGCATAACAAGGCTCCCAGTTCTCCATGGCCTGTCCTGCCTTTCTGGATTTTACACTTTTTTCAGATGGCCCTTTTGACCGGGGGGAAGTGAGACTTCATTGTAGTGCAGATTTCCTTTGCAAGCTTGCTTCGTTGGCCAAAAAGGGCGTATGCGTTTTTTCCTGAATATATTCAGGAAATTTTCAGGAAAAAACGCATACGCCCTTTTTGGCCAAGTGCATCATTGTGGACGTTCTGCCTCTTTTCCTATGCTTTCAATGCAATTCCAGTCTACCTCCTGAAATCGGTTTCCTGCAATTCTGCCCCGCTTTCAAGTCCTCTTGGCAGCCTTACTTCAGTATAATTTTGGACGATACCTGTCATTTATAACTCTGCAGGTTTGTGAATTACAGTGCCCCTGAGCTCATTTCTTCAACTCGCTTTCTTTTGAGCTGGCCGCAACACCGCAGGATGGCTTCAGGCCCTAATCTGGTTCCGGCACGGCACGCTGAGCCTTTGGTTAATTCCTCTTCCTGGTGGGAAATGAGAGTAAAATTTGCCCGTCCAGACACCTCCAGCTAGGCTCTCATTGGTTCTCGCTATTCCTGTTCATCTTCCGCAGAAATTGCAAACTAGGCCAAACAGGAGGTTAAAGGTACTGACTCTCCAAGTCGGGAGAGTGTTAGTAAAGCGTCTGGAATGTTGCACCCGAGTACCAGGGTACGAAAACTGAGACATATTTGAACACGTCTCCGATCACATGGTTGATCATACTCTAGGTTCCACATGCATGTTTTAGCTGAAGGAAGAATACCTTAAACCTGGGTAGTTGAAACCCGTGGAATGGGTACCATGCAATATGACTTCAAAGGGTCTTCATTTGCTCACCGAACCTCTCCAATCCTATCACTGCTGCGTTTATGCCCCTGTACACATGCTTGATTCTCTTTCGGAGACATAGCAATCCATAGGTTTTAAGATACTTACTAGTCAGGTACATTCTTAGGCGTTTAATATGCGGTGTTGAGTCCATTTCGTTGAGCAAGGAGTAGCTCTTGTCTATTCCATATTTGACTTAAGGAACTTTATCTGTGCTCATTTCAATCTCTGGTTTTATGCAGCACCCCAGCTCACCTTTCCCCTTAAGCAAGCATAAGTTGGTTTTCTAAATTTGAGACCCTGTTCTGTTCTGTAATTCAGTTCCTGTGTAGCCAAGTTTACATTCCGTGTATTAGTGATATCTTATGATGTTTCTTTTTCTGTGTGACTTATTTCAGTTAGAATCATCATACCTGAATCCACTCATTGTGCTGCTAAGGGCCTGATGACACAGATTTCATTGCTGAGTGATATTGCTTTGTAAGTAAATACCACAACTTCTTTCTCCATTTTTCACTTTTGCGATGTTGAACTTGTACTGTAAACGAGGTTCTTGTAAACAGAGCCGTTCCAAACTTTGGGGTGGCTGTGTCTTTTTGATTTTAATTTCCCTAAGCTATAGGACCATAAGTGGAAGTGCCCTAGGTTCTGTTGCTTTGTTTTTTAGATGTTTCAGGAAACACCATACACTTCTCCCGAGTGGTTGTTGGCAATTTACATCCCGCCCATCAGCATAACAAGGCTCCCAGTTCTCCATGGCCTGTCCTGTCTTTCTGGATTTTACACTTTTTTCAGATGGCCCTTTTGACCGGGGGGAAGTGAGACTTCATTGTAGTGCAGATTTCCTTTGCAAGCTTGCTTGGTTGGCCAAAAAGGGCGTATGCGTTTTTTCCTGAATATATTCAGGAAAAAACGCATACGCCCTTTTTGGCCAAGTGCATCATTGTGGACGTTCTGCCTCTTTTCCTATGCTTTCAATGCAATTCCAGTCTACCTCCTGAAATCGGTTTCCTGCAATTCTGCCCTGCTTTCAAGTCCTCTTGGCAGCCTTACTTCAGTATATTTTTGGACGATAGCTGTCATTTATAACTCTGCATGTTTGTGAATTACAGTGCCCCTGAGCTCCTTTCTTCAACTCGCTTTCTTTTGAGCTGGCCGCAACACCGCAGGATGGCTTCAGGCCCTAATCTGGTTCCGGCACGGCACGCTGAGCCTTTGGTTAATTCCTCTTCCTGGTGGGAAATGAGAGTTAAATTTGCCCGTCCAGACACCTCCAGCTAACCTCTCATTGATTCTCACTATTCCTGTTCATCTTCCGCAGAAATTGCAAACTGGGCCAAACAGGAGGTTAAAGGCGCTGACTCTCCAAGTGGGGAGAGTGTTAGTAAAGCGTCTGGAATGTTGCACCCGAGTACCAGGGGAGGAATACTGAGACATATTTGAACACGTCTCCCAATCACGTGGTGGATCATACTCTGGGTTCCACATGCATGTTTTAGCTGAAGGAAGAATACCTTAAACCTGGAGAGTTGAGACCCGTGTAATGGGTACCATGCAATATGACTTCAAAGGGTCTTCATTTGCTCACCGAACCTCTCCAATCCTATCACTGCTGCGTTTATGCCCCTGTACACATGCTTGATTCTCTTTCGGAGACATAGCAATCCATAGGTTTTAAGATACTTACTAGTCAGGTACATTCTTAGGCGTTTAATATGCGGTGTTGAGTCCATTTCGTTGAGCAAGGAGTAGCTCTTGTCTATTCCATATTTGGCTTAAGGAACTTTATCTGTGCTCATTTCAATCTCTGGTTTTATGCAGCACCCCAACTCACCTTTCCCTTTAAGCAAGCATAAGTTGGTTTTCTAAATTTGAGACCCTGTTCTGTTTTGGAATGCAGTTCCTGTGTAGCCAAGTTTACATTCCGTGTATTAGTGATATCTTATGATGTTTCTTTTTCTGTGTGACTTATTTCAGTTAGAATCATCGTACCTGAATCCACTCATTATGCTGCTACGGGCCTGATGACATAGATTTCATTGCTGAGTGATATTGCTTTGTAAGTAAATACCACAACTTCTTTATCCATTTTTCACTTTCTGCGATGTTGAACTTGTACTGTAAACGAGGTTCTTGTAAACAGAGCCGTCCCAAACTTTGGGGTGGCTGTGTCTTTTTGATTTTAATTTCCCTAAGCTATAGGACCATAAGTGGCAGTGCCCTAGGCTCTGTTGCTTTGTTTTTTAGATGTTTCAGGAAACACCATACACTTCTCCGGAGTGTCTGTTGGCAATTTACATCCCGCCCATCAGCATAACAAGGCTCCCAGTTCTCCATGGCCTGTCCTGCCTTTCTGGATTTTACACTTTTTTCAGATGGCCCTTTTGACCGGGGGGAAGTGAGACTTCATTGTAGTGCAGATTTCCTTTGCAAGCTTGCTTGGTTGGCCAAAAATTGCGTATGCGTTTTTTCCTGAATATATTCAGGAAAAAACGCATACGCCCTTTTTGGCCAAGTGCATCATTGTGGACGTGCTGCCTCTTTTCCTATGCTTTCAATGCAATTCCAGTCTACCTCCTGAAATCGGTTTCCTGCAATTCTGCCCCGCTTTCAAGTCCTCTTGGCAGCCTTACTTCAGTATAATTTTGGACGATACCTGTCATTTATAACTCTGCAGGTTTGTGAATTACAGTGCCCCTGAGCTCATTTCTTCAACTCGCTTTCTTTTGAGCTGGCCGCAACACCGCAGGATGGCTTCAGGCCCTAATCTGGTTCCGGCACGGCATGCTGAGCCTTTGGTTAATTCCTCTTCCTGGTGGGAAATGAGAGTAAAATTTGCCCGTCCAGACACCTCCAGCTAGCCTCTCATTGGTTCTCGCTATTCCTGTTCATCTTCCGCAGAAATTGCAAACTGGGCCAAACAGGAGGTTAAAGGTACTGACTCTCCAAGTCGGGAGAGTGTTAGTAAAGCGTCTGGAATGTTGCACCCGAGTACCAGGGTACGAAAACTGAGACATATTTGAACACGTCTCCGATCACATGGTTCATCATACTCTAGGTTCCACATGCATGTTTTAGCTGAAGGAAGAATACCTTAAACCTGGGTAGTTGAAACCCGTGGAATGGGTACCATGCAATATGACTTCAAAGGGTCTTCATTTGCTCACCGAACCTCTCCAATCCTATCACTGCTGCGTTTATGGCCCTGTACACATGCTTGATTCTCTTTTGGAGACATAGCAATCCATAGGTTTTAAGATACTTACTAGTCAGGTACATTCTTAGGTGTTTAATATGCGGTGTTGAGTCCATTTCGTTGAGCAAGGAGTAGCTCTTGTCTATTCCATATTTGACTTAAGGAACTTTATCTGTGCTCATTTCAATCTCTGGTTTTATGCAGCACCCCAGCTCACCTTTCCCCTGAAGCAAGCATAAGTTGGTTTTCTAAATTTGAGACCCTGTTCTGTTCTGTAATTCAGTTCCTGTGTAGCCAAGTTTACATTCCGTGTATTACTGATATCTTATGATGTTTCTTTTTCTGTGTGACTTATTTCAGTTAGAATCATCATACCTGAATCCACTCATTGTGCTGCTAAGGGCCTGATGACACAGATTTCATTGCTGAGTGATATTGCTTTGTAAGTAAATACCACAGCTTCTTTATCCATTTTTCACTTTCTGCGATGTTGAACTTGTACTGTAAACGAGGTTCTTGTAAACAGAGCCGTTCCAAACTTTGGGGTGGCTGTGTATTTTAGATTTTAATTTCCCTAAGCTATAGGACCATAAGTGGAAGTGCCCTAGGTTCTGTTGCTTTGTTTTTTAGATGTTTCAGGAAACACCATACACTTCTCCCGAGTGGTTGTTGGCAATTTACATCCCGCCCATCAGCATAACAAGGCTCCCAGTTCTCCATGGCCTGTCCTGCCTTTCTGGATTTTACACTTTTTTCAGATGGCCCTTTTGACCGGGGGGAAGTGAGACTTCATTGTAGTGCAGATTTCCTTTGCAAGCTTGCTTGGTTGGCCAAAAAGGGCGTATGCGTTTTTTCCTGAATATATTCAGGAAAAAACGCATACGCCCTTTTTGGCCAAGTGCATCATTGTGGACGTTCTGCCTCTTTTCCTATGCTTTCAATGCAGTTCCAGTCTACCTCCTGAAATCGGCTTCCTGCAATTCTGCCCCGCTTTCAAGTCCTCTTGGCAGCCTTACTTCAGTCTATTTTTGGACGATAGCTGTCATTTATAACTCTGCAGGTTTGTGAATTACAGTGCCCTGAGCTCCTATCTTCAACTCGCTTTCTTTTGAGCTGGCCGCAACACCGCAGGATGGCTTCAGGCCCTAATCTGGTTCCAGTACGGCACGCTGAGACTTTGGTTAATTCCTCTTCCTGGTGGGAAATGAGAGTTAAATTTGCCCGTCCAGACACCTCCAGCTAGCCTCTCATTGGTTCTCGCTATTCCTGCTCATCTTCCGCAGAAATTGCAAACTGGGCCAAACAGGAGGTTAAAGGGACTGACTCTCCAAGTCGGGAGAGTGTTAGTAAAGCGTCTGGAATGTTGCACCGAGTACCAGGGTACGAAAACTGAGACATATTTGAACACGTCTCCCGATCACATGGTTGATCATACTCTAGGTTCCACATGCATGTTTTAGCTGAAGGAAGAATACCTTAAACCTGGGTAGTTGAAACCCGTGGAATGGGTACCATGCAATATGACTTCAAAGGGTCTTCATTTGCTCACCGAACCTCTCCAATCCTATCACTGCTGCGTTTATGCCCCTGTACACATGCTTGATTCTCTTTCGGAGACATAGCAATCCATACGTTTTAAGATACTTACTAGTCAGGTACATTCTTAGGCGTTTAATATGGGGTGTTGAGTCCATTTCGTTGAGCAAGGAGTAGCTCTTGTCTATTCCATATTTGGCTTAAGGAACTTTATCTGTGCTCATTTCAATCTCTGGTTTTATGCAGCACCCCAACTCACCTTTCCCCTTAAGCAAGCATAAGTTGGTTTTCTAAATTTGAGACCCTGTTCTGTTTTGGAATGCAGTTCCTGTGTAGCCAAGTTTACATTCCGTGTATTAGTGATATCTTATGATGTTTCTTTTTCTGTGTGACTTATTTCAGTTAGAATCATCGTACCTGAATCCACTCATTATGCTGCTACGGGTCTGATGACATAGATTTCATTGCTGAGTGATAAGCATTGTACGTATGTACCACAAGTTCTTTATCCATTTTTCACTTTCTGTGATATTGACCTTGTACATTAAAAGAGGTTCTTGTAAACGGAGGCATCCCAAACTTTGTGGTGGCTGTGTCTTTTTGAGTTTAATTTCCCTAAGCTATAGGACCATAAGTGGAAGTGCCCTAGGCTCTGTTGCTTTGTTTTTTAGATGTTTCAGGAAACACCATACACTTCTCCTGAGTGTCTGTTGGCAATTTACATCCCGCCCATCAGCATAACAAGGCTCCCAGTTCTCCATGGCCTGTCCTGCCTTTCTGGATTTTACACTTTTTTCAGATGGCCCTTTTGACCGGGGAGAAGTGAGACTTCATTGTAGTGCAGATTTCCTTTGCAAGCTTGCTTGGTTGGCCAAAAAGGGCGTATGCGTTTTTTCCTGAATATATTCAGGAAAAAACGCATACGCCCTTTTTGGCCAAGTGCATCATTGTGGACATTCTGCCTCTTTTCCTATGCTTTCAATGCAATTCCAGTCTACCTCCTGAAATCGGTTTCCTGCAATTCTGCCCCGCTTTCAAGTCCTCTTGGCAGCCTTACTTCAGTCTATTTTTGGACGATAGCTGTCATTTATAACTCTGCAGGTTTGTGAATTACAGTGCCCCTGAGCTCCTTTCTTCAACTCGCTTTCTTGTGACCTGGCCGCAACACCGCAGGATGTCTTCAGGCCCTAATCTGGTTCTGGCATGGCACGCTGAGCCTTTGTTTAATTCCTCCTCCTGGTGGGAAATGAGAGTTAAATTTGCCCATCCAGGCACCTCCAGCTAGTCTCTCATTGGTTCTCGCTATTCCTGTTCATCTTCCACAGAAATTGCAAACTGGGCCAAACAGGAGGTTAAAGGGACTGACTCTGCAAGTGGGGAGAGTGTTAGCAGAGCATCTGGAATGTTGCACCCGAGTACCAGGGTACGAAAACTGAGACATATTTGAACACGTCTCCCGATCACATGGTTGATCATACTCTAGGTTCCACATGCATGTTTTAGCTGAAGGAAGAATACCTTAAACCTGGGTAGTTGAAACCCGTGGAATGGGTACCATGCAATATGACTTCAAAGGGTCTTCATTTGCTCACGAACCTCTCCAATCCTATCACTGCTGCGTTTATGCCCCTGTACACATGCTTGATTCTCTTTCGGAGACATAGCAATCCATAGGTTTTAAGATACTTACTAGTCAGGTACATTCTTAGGCGTTTAATATGCGGTATTGAGTCCATTTCGTTGAGCAAGGAGTAGCTCTTGTCTATTCCATATTTGGCTTAAGGAACTTTATCTGTGCTCATTTCAATCTCTGGTTTTATGCAGCACCCCAACTCACCTTTCCCCTTAAGCAAGCATAAGTTGGTTTTCTAAATTTGAGACCCTGTTCTGTTCTGTAATTCAGTTCCTGTGTAGCCAAGTTTACATTCCGTGTATTACTGATATCTTATGATGTTTCTTTTTCTGTGTGACTTATTTCAGTTAGAATCATCGTACCTGAATCCACTCATTGTGCTGCTAAGGGCCTGATGACATAGATTTCATTGCTGAGTGATATTGCTTTGTAAGTAAATACCACAACTTCTTTATCCATTTTTCACTTTCTGCGATGTTGAACTTGTACTGTAAACGAGGTTCTTGTAAACAGAGGCGTCCCAAACTTTGGGGTGGCTGTGTCTTTTTGATTTTAATTTCCCTAAGCTATAGGACCATAAGTGGCAGTGCCCTAGGCTCTGTTGCTTTGTTTTTTAGATGTTTCAGGAAACACCATACACTTCTCCGGAGTGGTTGTTGGCAATTTACATCCCGTCCATCAGCATAACAAGGCTCCCAGTTCTCCATGGCCTGTCCTGGCTTTCTGGATTTTACACTTTTTTCAGATGGCCCTTTTGACTGGGGGGAAGTGAGACTTCATTGTAGTGCAGATTTCCTTTGCAAGCTTGCTTGGTTGGCCAAAAAGGGCGTATGCGTTTTTTCCTGAATATATTCAGGAAAAAACGCATACGCCCTTTTTGGCCAAGTGCATCATTGTGGACGTTCTGCCTCTTTTCCTATGCTTTCAATGCAATTCCAGTCTACCTCCTGAAATCGGTTTCCTGCAATTCTGACCCGCTTTCAAGTCCTCTTGGCAGCCTTACCTCAGTCTATTTTTGGACGATAGCTGTCATTTATAACTCTGCAGGTTTGTGAATTACAGTGCCCCTGAGCTCCTTTCTTCAACTCGCTTTCTTGTGACCTGGCCGAAACACCGCAGGATGGCTTCAGGCCCTAATCTGGTTCCGGCCCGCCATGCTGAGCCTTTGGTTAATTCCTCTTCCTGGTGGGAAATGAGAGTTAAATTTGCCCGTCCAGACACCTCCAGCTAACCTCTCATTGGTTCTCGCTATTCCTGTTCATCTGCCGCAGAAATTGCAAACTGGGCCAAACAGGAGGTTAAAGGGACTGACTCTCCAAGTCGGGAGAGTGTTAGTAAAGTGTCTGGAATGTTGCACCCGAGTACCAGGGGAGGAGAACTGAGACATATTTGAACACGTCTCCCGTTCACATGGTTGATCATACTCTGGGTTCCACATGCATGTTTTAGCTGAAGGAAGAATACCTTAAACCTGGAGAGTTGAGACCCGTGTAATGGGTACCATGCAATATGACTTCAAAGGGTCTTCATTTGCTCACCGAACCTCTCCAATCCTATCACTGCTGCGTTTATGCCCCTGTACACATGCTTGATTCTCTTTCGGAGACATAGCAATCTATAGGTTTTAAGATACTTACTAGTCAGGTACATTCTTAGGCGTTTAATATGCGGTATTGAGTCCATTTCGTTGAGCAAGGAGTAGCTCTTGTCTATGCCATATTTGGCTTAAGGAACTTTATCTGTGCTCATTTCAATCTCTGGTTTTATGCAGCACCCCAACTCACCTTTACCCTTAAGCAAGCATAAGTTGGTTTTCTAAATTTGAGACCCTGTTCTGTTCTGTAATTCAGTTCCTGTGTAGCCAAGTTTACATTCCGTGTATTACTGATATCTTATGATGTTTCTTTTTCTGTGTGACTTATTTCAGTTAGAATCATCATACCTGAATCCACTCATTGTGCTGCTAAGGGCCTGATGACACAGATTTCATTGCTGAGTGATATTGCTTTGTAAGTAAATACCACAACTTCTTTATCCATTTTTCACTTTCTGCGATGTTGAACTTGTACTGTAAACGAGGTTCTTGTAAACAGAGCCGTTCCAAACTTTGGGGTGGCTGTGTCTTTTTGATTTTAATTTCCCTAAGCTATAGGACCATAAGTGGAAGTGCCCTAGGTTCTGTTGCTTTGTTTTTTAGATGTTTAAGGAAACACCATACACTTCTCCCGAGTGGTTGTTGGCAATTTACATCCCGCCCATCAGCATAACAAGGCTCCCAGTTCTCCATGGCCTGTCCTGCCTTTCTGGATTTTACACTTTTTTCAGATGGCCCTTTTGACCGGGGGGAAGTGAGACTTCATTGTAGTGCAGATTTCCTTTGCAAGCTTGCTTGGTTGGCCAAAAAGGGCGTATGCGTTTTTTCCTGAATATATTCAGGAAAAAACGCATACGCCCTTTTTGGCCAAGTGCATCATTGTGGACATTCTGCCTCTTTTCCTATGCTTTCAATGCAATTCCAGTCTACCTCCTGAAATCGGTTTCCTGCAATTCTGCCCCGCTTTCAAGTCCTCTTGGCAGCCTTACTTCAGTCTATTTTTGGACGATAGCTGTCATTTATAACTCTGCAGGTTTGTGAATTACAGTGCCCCTGAGCTCCTTTCTTCAACTCGCTTTCTTGTGACCTGGCCGCAACACCGCAGGATGTCTTCAGGCCCTAATCTGGTTCTGGCATGGCACGCTGAGCCTTTGTTTAATTCCTCCTCCTGGTGGGAAATGAGAGTTAAATTTGCCCATCCAGGCACCTCCAGCTAGTCTCTCATTGGTTCTCGCTATTCCTGTTCATCTTCCACAGAAATTGCAAACTGGGCCAAACAGGAGGTTAAAGGGACTGACTCTGCAAGTGGGGAGAGTGTTAGCAGAGCATCTGGAATGTTGCACCCGAGTACCAGGGTACGAAAACTGAGACATATTTGAACACGTCTCCCGATCACATGGTTGATCATACTCTAGGTTCCACATGCATGTTTTAGCTGAAGGAAGAATACCTTAAACCTGGGTAGTTGAAACCCGTGGAATGGGTACCATGCAATATGACTTCAAAGGGTCTTCATTTGCTCACGAACCTCTCCAATCCTATCACTGCTGCGTTTATGCCCCTGTACACATGCTTGATTCTCTTTCGGAGACATAGCAATCCATAGGTTTTAAGATACTTACTAGTCAGGTACATTCTTAGGCGTTTAATATGCGGTATTGAGTCCATTTCGTTGAGCAAGGAGTAGCTCTTGTCTATGCCATATTTGGCTTAAGGAACTTTATCTGTGCTCATTTCAATCTCTGGTTTTATGCAGCACCCCAACTCACCTTTCCCCTTAAGCAAGCATAAGTTGGTTTTCTAAATTTGAGACCCTGTTCTGTTCTGTAATTCAGTTCCTGTGTAGCCAAGTTTACATTCCGTGTATTACTGATATCTTATGATGTTTCTTTTTCTGTGTGACTTATTTCAGTTAGAATCATCGTACCTGAATCCACTCATTGTGCTGCTAAGGGCCTGATGACATAGATTTCATTGCTGAGTGATATTGCTTTGTAAGTAAATACCACAACTTCTTTATCCATTTTTCACTTTCTGCGATGTTGAACTTGTACTGTAAACGAGGTTCTTGTAAACAGAGGCGTCCCAAACTTTGGGGTGGCTGTGTCTTTTTGATTTTAATTTCCCTAAGCTATAGGACCATAAGTGGCAGTGCCCTAGGCTCTGTTGCTTTGTTTTTTAGATGTTTCAGGAAACACCATACACTTCTCCGGAGTGGTTGTTGGCAATTTACATCCCGTCCATCAGCATAACAAGGCTCCCAGTTCTCCATGGCCTGTCCTGGCTTTCTGGATTTTACACTTTTTTCAGATGGCCCTTTTGACCGGGGGGAAGTGAGACTTCATTGTAGTGCAGATTTCCTTTGCAAGCTTGCTTGGTTGGCCAAAAAGGGCGTATGCGTTTTTTCCTGAATATATTCAGGAAAAAACGCATACGCCCTTTTTGGCCAAGTGCATCATTGTGGACGTTCTGCCTCTTTTCCTATGCTTTCAATGCAATTCCAGTCTACCTCCTGAAATCGGTTTCCTGCAATTCTGACCCGCTTTCAAGTCCTCTTGGCAGCCTTACCTCAGTCTATTTTTGGACGATAGCTGTCATTTATAACTCTGCAGGTTTGTGAATTACAGTGCCCCTGAGCTCCTTTCTTCAACTCGCTTTCTTGTGACCTGGCCGAAACACCGCAGGATGGCTTCAGGCCCTAATCTGGTTCCGGCCCGCCATGCTGAGCCTTTGGTTAATTCCTCTTCCTGGTGGGAAATGAGAGTTAAATTTGCCCGTCCAGACACCTCCAGCTAACCTCTCATTGGTTCTCGCTATTCCTGTTCATCTGCCGCAGAAATTGCAAACTGGGCCAAACAGGAGGTTAAAGGGACTGACTCTCCAAGTCGGGAGAGTGTTAGTAAAGTGTCTGGAATGTTGCACCCGAGTACCAGGGGAGGAGAACTGAGACATATTTGAACACGTCTCCCGTTCACATGGTTGATCATACTCTGGGTTCCACATGCATGTTTTAGCTGAAGGAAGAATACCTTAAACCTGGAGAGTTGAGACCCGTGTAATGGGTACCATGCAATATGACTTCAAAGGGTCTTCATTTGCTCACCGAACCTCTCCAATCCTATCACTGCTGCGTTTATGCCCCTGTACACATGCTTGATTCTCTTTCGGAGACATAGCAATCTATAGGTTTTAAGATACTTACTAGTCAGGTACATTCTTAGGCGTTTAATATGCGGTATTGAGTCCATTTCGTTGAGCAAGGAGTAGCTCTTGTCTATGCCATATTTGGCTTAAGGAACTTTATCTGTGCTCATTTCAATCTCTGGTTTTATGCAGCACCCCAACTCACCTTTACCCTTAAGCAAGCATAAGTTGGTTTTCTAAATTTGAGACCCTGTTCTGTTCTGTAATTCAGTTCCTGTGTAGCCAAGTTTACATTCCGTGTATTACTGATATCTTATGATGTTTCTTTTTCTGTGTGACTTATTTCAGTTAGAATCATCATACCTGAATCCACTCATTGTGCTGCTAAGGGCCTGATGACACAGATTTCATTGCTGAGTGATATTGCTTTGTAAGTAAATACCACAACTTCTTTATCCATTTTTCACTTTCTGCGATGTTGAACTTGTACTGTAAACGAGGTTCTTGTAAACAGAGCCGTTCCAAACTTTGGGGTGGCTGTGTCTTTTTGATTTTAATTTCCCTAAGCTATAGGACCATAAGTGGAAGTGCCCTAGGTTCTGTTGCTTTGTTTTTTAGATGTTTAAGGAAACACCATACACTTCTCCCGAGTGGTTGTTGGCAATTTACATCCCGCCCATCAGCATAACAAGGCTCCCAGTTCTCCATGGCCTGTCCTGCCTTTCTGGATTTTACACTTTTTTCAGATGGCCCTTTTGACGGGGGGAAGTGAGACTTCATTGTAGTGCAGATTTCCTTTGCAAGCTTGCTTGGTTGGCCAAAAAGGGCGTATGCGTTTTTTCCTGAATATATTCAGGAAAAAACGCATACGCCCTTTTTGGCCAAGTGCATCATTGTGGACGTTTTGCCTCTTTTCCTATGCTTTCAATGCAATTCCAGTCTACCTCCTGAAATCGGTTTCCTGCAATTCTGCCCCGCTTTCAAGTCCTCTTGGCAGCCTTACTTCAGTCTATTTTTGGACGATAGCTGTCATTTATAACTCTGCAGGTTTGTGAATTACAGTGCCCCTGAGCTCCTTTCTTCAACTTGCTTTCTTGTGACCTGGCCGCAACACCGGAGGTTGGCTTCAGGCCCTAATCTGGTTCCGGCACGGCATGCTGAGCCTTTGGTTATTTCCTCTACCTGGTGGGAAATGAGAGTTAAATTTGCCCGTCCAGACACCTCCAGCTAGTCTCTCATTGGTTCTCGCTATTCCTGTTCATCTTCCGCAGAAATTGCAAACTGGGCCAAACAGGAGGTTAAAGGCGCTGACTCTCCAAGTGGGGAGAGTGTTAGTAAAGCGTCTGGAATGTTGCACCCGAGTACCAGGGGAGGAAAACTGAGACATATTTGAACACGTCTCCCGTTCACATGGTTGATCATACTTGGGTTCCACATGCATGTTTTAGCTGAAGGAAGAATACCTTAAACCTGGGTAGTTGAAACCCGTGGAATGGGTACCATGCAATATGACTTCAAAGGGTCTTCATTTGCTCACCGAACCTCTCCAATCCTATCACTGCTGCGTTTATGCCCCTGTACACATGCTTGATTCTCTTTTGGAGACATAGCAATCCATAGGTTTTACGATACTTACTAGTCAGGTACATTCTTAGGCGTTAATATGCAGTGTTGAGTCCATTTCGTTGAGCAAGGAGTAGCTCTTGTCTATTCCATATTTGACTTAAGGAACTTTATCTGTGCTCACTTCAATCTCTGGTTTTATGCAGCACCCCAACTCACCTTTCCCCTTAAGCAAGCATAAGTTGGTTTTCTAAATTTGAGACCCTGTTCTGTTCTGTAATTCAGTTCCTGTGTAGCCAAGTTTACGTTCCGTGTATTACTGATATCTTATGATGTTTCTTTTTCTGTGTGACTTATTTCAGTTAGAATCATCATACCTGAATCCACTCATTGTGCTGCTAAGGGCCTGATGACACAGATTTCATTGCTGAGTGATATTGCTTTGTAAGTAAATACCACAACTTCTTTATCCATTTTTCACTTTCTGCGATGTTGAACTTGTACTGTAAACGAGGTTCTTGTAAACAGAGCCGTTCCAAACTTTGGGGTGGCTGTGTCTTTTTGATTTTAATTTCCCTAAGCTATAGGACCATAAGTGGCAGTGCCCTAGGTTCTGTTGCTTTGTTTTTTCGATGTTTCAGGAAACACCATACACTTCTCCCGAGTGGTTGTTGGCAATTTACATCCCGCCCATCAGCATAACAAAGCTCCCAGTTCTCCATGGCCTGTCCTGCCTTTCTGGATTTTACACTTTTTTCAGATGGCCCTTTTGACCGGGGGGAAGTGAGACTTCATTGTAGTGCAGATTTCCTTTGCAAGCTTGCTTGGTTGGCCAAAAAGGGCGTATGCGTTTTTTCCTGAATATATTCAGGAAAAAACGCATACGCCCTTAATGGCCAAGTGCATCATTGTGGACGTTCTGCCTCTTTTCCTATGCTTTCAATGCAATTCCAGTCTACCTCCTGAAATCGGTTTCCTGCAATTCTGCCCCGCTTTCAAGTCCTCTTGGCAGCCTTACTTCAGTCTATTTTTGGACGATAGCTGTCATTTATAACTCTGCAGGTTTGTGAATTACAGTGTCCCTGAGCTCCTTTCTTCAACTCGCTTTCTTGTGACCTGGCCGCAACACCGCAGGATGGCTTCAGGCCCTAATCTGGTTCCGGCCCGGCATGCTGAGCCTTTGGTTAATTCCTCTTCCTGGTGGGAAATGAGAGTTAAATTTGCCCGTCCAGACACCTCCAGCTAGCCTCTCATTGGTTCTCGCTATTCTTGTTCATCTTCCGCAGAAATTGCAAACTGGGCCAAACAGGAGGTTAAAGGCACTGACTCTCCAAGTCGGGAGAGTGTTAGTAAAGCGTCTGGAATGTTGCACCCGAGTACCAGGGGAGGAAAACTGAGACATATTTGAACACGTCTCCCGTTCACATGGTTGATCATACTCTGGGTTCCACATGCATGTTTTAGCTGAAGGAAGAATACCTTAAACCTGGAGAGTTGAGACCCGTGTAATGGGTACCATGCAATATGACTTCAAAGGGTCTTCATTTGCTCACCGAACCTCTCCAATCCTATCACTGCTGCGTTTATGCCCCTGTACACACGCTTGATTCTCTTTTGGAGACATAGCAATCCATAGGTTTTAAGATACTTACTAGTCAGGTACATTCTTAGGCGTTTAATATGGGGTTTTGAGTCCATTTCGTTGAGCAAGGAGTAGCTCTTGTCTATTCCATATTTGGCTTAAGGAACATTATCTGTGCTCATTTCAATCTCTGGTTTTATGCAGCACCCCAACTCACCTTTCCCCTTAAGCAAGCATAAGTTGGTTTTCTAAATTTGAGACCCTGTTCTGTTTTGGAATGCAGTTCCTGTGTAGCCAAGTTTACATTCCGTGTATTAGTGATATCTTATGATGTTTCTTTTTCTGTGTGACTTATTTCAGTTAGAATCATCGTACCTGAATCCACTCATTATGCTGCTACGGGCCTGATGACATAGATTTCATTGCTGAGTGATACTGCATTGTACGTAAGTACCACAAGTTCTTTATCCATTTTTCACTTTCTGTGATATTGAACTTGTACGGTAAACGAGGTTCTTGTAAACAGAGGCGTCCCAAACTTTGGGGTGGCTGTGTCTTTTTGATTTTAATTTCCCTAAGCTATAGGACCATAAGTGGAAGTGCCCTAGGCCCTGTTGCTTTGTTTTTTAGATGTTTCAGGAAACACCATACACTTCTCCCGAGTGTGTGTTCGCAATTTACATCCCGCCCATCAGCATAACAAGGCTCCCAGTTCTCCATGCCCTGTCCTGCCTTTCTGGATTTTACACTTTTTTCAGATGGCCCTTTTGACCGGGGGGAAGTGAGACTTCATTGTAGTGCAGATTTCCTTTGCAAGCTTGCTTGGTTGGCCAAAAAGGGCGTATGCGTTTTTTCCTGAATATATTCAGGAAAAAACGCATACGCCCTTTTTGGCCAAGTGCATCATTGTGGACGTTCTGCCTCTTTTCCTATGCTTTCAATGCAATTCCAGTCTACCTCCTGAAATCGGTTTCCTGCAATTCTGCCCCGCTTTCAAGTCCTCTTGGCAGCCTTACTTCAGTCTATTTTTGGACGATAGCTGTCATTTATAACTCTGCAGGTTTGTGAATTACAGTGCCCCTGAGCTCCTTTCTTCAACTCGCTTTCTTGTGACCTGGCCGCTACACTGCAGGATGGCTTCAGGCCCTAATCTGGTTCCGGCCCGGCATGCTGAGCCTTTGGTTAATTCCTCTTCCTGGTGGGAAATGAGAGTTAAATTTGCCCGTCCAGACACCTCCAGCTAGCCTCTCATTGGTTCTCGCTATTCCTGTTCATCTTCCGCAGAAATTGCAAACTGGGCCAAACAGGAGGTTAAAGGCACTGACTCTCCAAGTCGGGAGAGTGTTAGTAAAGCGTCTGGAATGTTGCACCCGAGTACCAGGGGAGGAAAACTGAGACATATTTGAACACGGCTCCCGTTCACATGGTTGATCATACTCTGGGTTCCACATGCATGTTTTAGCTGAAGGAAGAATACCTTAAACCTGGAGAGTTGAGACCCGTGTAATGGGTACCATGCAATATGACTTCAAAGGGTCTTCATTTGCTCACCGAACCTCTCCAATCCTATCACTGCTGCGTTTATGCCCATGTACACACGCTTGATTCTCTTTTGGAGACATAGCAATCCATAGGTTTTAAGATACTTACTAGTCAGGTACATTCTTAGGCGTTTAATATGGGGTGTTGAGTCCATTTCGTTGAGCAAGGAGTAGCTCTTGTCTATTCCATATTTGGCTTAAGGAACTTTATCTGTGCTCATTTCAATGTCTGGTTTTATGCAGCACCCCAACTCACCTTTCCCCTTAAGCGAGCATAAGTTGGTTTTCTAAATATGAGACCCTGTTCTGTTATTTAATTCAGTTCCTGTGTAGCCAAGTTTACATTCCGTGTATTAGTGATATCTTATGATGTTTCTTTTTCTGTGTGACTTATTTCAGTTAGAATCATCGTACCTGAATCCACTCATTATGCTGCTACGGGCCTGATGACATAGATTTCATTGCTGAGTGATACTGCATTGTACGTAAGTACCACAAGTTCTTTATCCATTTTTCACTTTCTGTGATATTGAACTTGTATGGTAAACGAGGTTCTTGTAAACGGAGGCGTCCCAAACTTTGGGGTGGCTGTGTCTTTTTGATTTTAATTTCCCTAAGCTATAGGACCATAAGTGGAAGTGCCCTAGGCTCTGTTGCTTTGTTTTTTAGATGTTTCAGGAAACACCATACACTTCTCCCGAGTGTGTGTTGGCAATTTACATCCCGCCCATCAGCATAACAAGGCTCCCAGTTCTCCATGGCCTGTCCTGCCTTTCTGGATTTTACACTTTTTTCAGATGGCCCTTTTGACCCTGGGAAAGTGAGACTTCATTGTAGTGCAGATTTCCTTTGCAAGCTTGCTTGGTTGGCCAAAAAGGGCGTATGCGTCTTTTCCTGAATATATTCAGGAAAAAACGCATACGCCCTTTTTGGCCAAGTGCATCATTGTGGACGTTCTGCCTCTTTTCCTATGCTTTCAATGCAATTCCAGTCTACCTCCTGAAATCGGTTTCCTGCAATTCTGCCCCGCTTTCAAGTCCTCTTGGCAGCCTTACTTCAGTATATTTTTGGACGATAGCTGTCATTTATAACTCTGCAGGTTTGTGAATTACAGTGTCCCTGAGCTCCTTTCTTCAACTCGCTTTCTTGTGAGCTGGCCGCAACACCGCAGGACGGCTTCAGGCCCTAATCTGGTTCCGGCACGGCACGCTGAGCCTTTGGTTATTTCCTCTTCCTGGTGGGAAATGAGAGTTAAATTTGCCCGTTCAGACACCTCCAGCTAGCCTCTCATTGGTTCTCCCTATTCCTTTCATCTTCCGCAGAAATTGCAAACTGGGCCAAACAGGAGGTTAAAGGCGCTGACTCTCCAAGTGGGGAGAGTGTTAGCAAAGCATCTGGAATGTTGCACCCGAGTACCAGGGGAGGAAAACTGAGACATATTTGAACACGTCTCCCGTTCACACGGTTGATCATACTCTGGGTTCCACATGCATGTTTTAGCTGAAGGAAGAATACCTTAAACCTGGAGAGTTGAGACCCTTGGAATGGGTACCATGCAATATGATTTCAAACGGTCTTCATTTGCTCACCGAACCTCTCCAATCCTATCACTGCTGCGTTTATGCCCCTGTACACACGCTTGATTCTCTTTCGGAGACATAGCAATCCATAGGTTTTAAGATACTTACTAGTCAGGTACATTCTTAGGCGTTTAATATGGGGTGTTGAGTCCATTTCATTGAGCAAGGAGTAGCTCTTGTCTATTCCATATTTGGCTTAAGGAACTTTATCTGTGCTCATTTCAATCTCTGGTTTTATGCAGCATCCCAACTCACCTTTCCCCTTAAGCAAGCATAAGTTGGTTTTCTAAATTTGAGACAATGTTCTGTTCTGTAATTCAGTTCCTGTGTAGCCAAGTTTACGTTCCGTGTATTACTGATATCTTATGATGTTTCTTTTTCTGTGTGACTTATTTCAGTTAGAATCATCATACCTGAATCCACTCATTGTGCTGCTAAGGGCCTGATGACACAGATTTCATTGCTGAGTGATATTGCTTTGTAAGTAAATACCACAACTTCTTTCTCCATTTTTCACTTTCTGCGATGTTGAACTTGTACTGTAAACGAGGTTCTTGTAAACAGAGCCGTTCCAAACTTTGGGGTGGCTGTGTCTTTTTGATTTTAATTTCCCTAAGCTATAGGACCATAAGTGGAAGTGCCCTAGGCTCTGTTGCTTTGTTTTTTAGATGTTTCAGGAAATACCATACACTTCTCCCGAGTGTCTGTTGGCAATTTACATCCCGCCCATCAGCATAACAAGGCTCCCAGTTCTCCATGGCCTGTCCTGCCTTTCTGGATTTTACACTTTTTTCAGATGGCCCTTTTGACCGGGGGGAAGTGAGACTTCATTGTAGTGCAGATTTCCTTTGCAAGCTTGCTTGGTTGGCCAAAAAGGGCGTATGCGTTTTTTCCTGAATATATTCAGGAAAAAACGCATACGCCCTTTTTGGCCAAGTGCATCATTGTGGACGTTCTGCCTCTTTTCCTATGCTTTCAATGCAATTCCAGTCTACCTCCTGAAATCGGTTTCCTGCAATTCTGCCCCGCTTTCAAGTCCTCTTGGCAGCCTTACTTCAGTCTATTTTTGGACGATAGCTGTCATTTATAACTCTGCAGGTTTGTGAATTACAGTGCCCCTGAGCTCCTTTCTTCAACTCGCTTTCTTGTGAACTGGTCGCAACACCGCAGGATGGCTTCAGGCCCTAATCTGGTTCCGGCCCGGCATGCTGTGCCTTTGGTTAATTCCTCTTCCTGGTGGGAAATGAGAGTTAAATTTGCCCGTCCAGACACCTCCAGCTAGCCTCTCATTGGTTCTCGCTATTCCTGTTCATCTTCCACAGAAATTGCAAACTGGGCCAAACAGGAGGTTAAAGGCACTGACTCTCCAAGTCGGGAGAGTGTTAGTAAAGCGTCTGGAATGTTGCACTCGAGTACCAGGGGAGGAAAACTGAGACATATTTGAACACGTCTCCCGTTCACATGGTTGATCATACTCTAGGTTCCACATGCATGTTTTAGCTGAAGGAAGAATACCTTAAACCTGGAGAGTTGAGACCCGTGTAATGGGTACCATGCAATATGACTTCAAAGGGTCTTCATTTGCTCACCGAACCTCTCCACTCCTATCACTGCTGCATTTATACCCCTGTACACACGCTTGATTCTCTTTTGGAGACATAGCAATCCATAGGTTTTAAGATACTTACTAGTCAGGTACATTCTTAGGCGTTTAATATGGGGTTTTGAGTCCATTTCGTTGAGCAAGGAGTAGCTCTTGTCTATTCCATATTTGGCTTAAGGAACTTTATCTGTGCTCATTTCAATCTCTGGTTTTATGCAGCACCCCAACTCACCTTTCCCCTTAAGCAAGCATAAGTTGGTTTTCTAAATTTGAGACCCTGTTCAGTTTTGGAATGCAGTTCCTGTGTAGCCAAGTTTACATTCCGTGTATTAGTGATATCTTATGATGTTTCTTTTTCTGTGTGACTTATTTCAGTTAGAATCATCGTACCTGAATCCACTCATTATGCTGCTACGGGCCTGATGACATAGATTTCATTGCTGAGTGATACTGCATTGTACGTAAGTACCACAAGTTCTTTATCCATTTTTCACTTTCTGTGATATTGAACTTGTACGGTAAACGAGGTTCTTGTAAACAGAGGCGTCCCAAACTTTGGGGTGGCTGTGTCTTTTTGATTTTAATTTCCCTAAGCTATAGGACCATAAGTGGAAGTGCCCTAGGCTCTGTTGCTTTGTTTTTTAGATGTTTCAGGAAACACCATACACTTCTCCCGAGTGTCTGTTGGCAATTTACATCCCGCCCATCAGCATAACAAGGCTCCCAGTTCTCCATGGCCTGTCCTGCCTTTCTGGATTTTACACTTTTTTCAGATGGCCCTTTTGACCGTGGGAAAGTGAGACTTCATTGTAGTGCAGATTTCCTTTGCAAGCTTGCTTGGTTGGCCAAAAAGGGCGTATGCGTTTTTTCCTGAATATATTCAGGAAAAAACGCATACGCCCTTTTTGGCCAAGTGCATCATTGTGGACGTTCTGCCTCTTTTCCTATGCTTTCAATGCAATTCCAGTCTACCTCCTGAAATCGGTTTCCTGCAATTCTGCCCTGCTTTCAAGTCCTCTTGGCAGCCTTACTTCAGTATATTTTTGGACGATAGCTGTCATTTATAACTCTGCAGGTTTGTGAATTACAGTGTCCCTGAGCTCCTTTCTTCAACTCGCTTTCTTGTGAGCTGGCCGCAACACCGCAGGACGGCTTCAGGCCCTAATCTGGTTCCGGCACGGCACGCTGAGCCTTTGGTTATTTCCTCTTCCTGGTGGGAAATGAGAGTTAAATTTGCCCGTTCAGACACCTCCAGCTAGCCTCTCATTGGTTCTCCCTATTCCTTTCATCTTCCGCAGAAATTGCAAACTGGGCCAAACAGGAGGTTAAAGGCGCTGACTCTCCAAGTGGGGAGAGTGTTAGCAAAGCATCTGGAATGTTGCACCCGAGTACCAGGGGAGGAAAACTGAGACATATTTGAACACGTCTCCCATTCACACGGTTGATCATACTCTGGGTTCCACATGCATGTTTTAGCTGAAGGAAGAATACCTTAAACCTGGAGAGTTGAGACCCTTGGAATGGGTACCATGCAATATGACTTCAAACGGTCTTCATTTGCTCACCGAACCTCTCCAATCCTATCACTGCTGATTTTATGCCCCTGTACACACGCTTGATTCTCTTTTGGAGACATAGCAATCCATAGGTTTTAAGATACTTACTAGTCAGGTACATTCTTAGGCGTTTAATATGCGGTGTTGAGTCCATTTCATTGAGCAAGGAGTAGCTCTTGTCTATTCCATATTTGGCTTAAGGAACTTTATCTGTGCTCATTTCAATCTCTGGTTTTATGCAGCATCCCAACTCACCTTTCCCCTTAAGCAAGCATAAGTTGGTTTTCTAAATTTGAGACCCTGTTCTGTTCTGTAATTCAGTTCCTGTGTAGCCAAGTTTACATTCCGTGTATTACTGATATCTTATGATGTTTCTTTTTCTGTGTGACTTATTTCAGTTAGAATCATCATACCTGAATCCACTCATTGTGCTGCTAAGGGCCTGATGACACAGATTTCATTGCTGAGTGATATTGCTTTGTAAGTAAATACCACAACTTCTTTCTCCATTTTTCACTTTCTGCGATGTTGAACTTGTACTGTAAACGAGGTTCTTGTAAACAGAGCCATTCCAAACTTTGGGGTGGCTGTGTCTTTTTGATTTTAATTTCCCTAAGCTATAGGACCATAAGTGGAAGTGCCCTAGGTTCTGTTGCTTTGTTTTTTAGATGTTTCAGGAAACACCATACACATCTCCCGAGTGGTTGTTGGCAATTTACATCCCGCCCATCAGCATAACAATGCTCACAGTTCTCCATGGCCTGTCCTGCCTTTCTGGATTTTACACTTTTTTCAGATGGCCCTTTTGACCGGGGGGAATTGAGACTTCATTATAGTGCAGATTTCCTTTGCAAGCTTGCTTGGTTGGCCAAAAAGGGCGTATGCGTTTTTTCCTGAATATATTCAGGAAAAAACGCATACGCCCTTTTTGGCCAAGTGCATCATTGTGGACGTTCTGCCTCTTTTCCTATGCTTTCAATGCAATTCCAGTCTACCTCCTGAAATCGGTTTCCTGCAATTCTGCCCCGCTTTCAAGTCCTCTTGGCAGCCTTACTTCAGTCTATTTTTGGACGATAGCTGTCATTTATAACTCTGTAGGTTTGTGAATTACAGTGCCCCTGAGCTCCTTTCTTCAACTTGCTTTCTTGTGACCTGGCCGCAGCACCGCAGGATGGCTTCAGGCCCTAATCTGGTTCCGGTACGGCACGCTGAGCCTTTGGTTATTTCCTCTTCCTGGTGGGAAATGAGAGTTAAATTTGCCCGTCCAGACACCTCCAGCTAGCCTCTCATTGGTTCTCGCTATTCCTGTTCATCTTCAGCAGAAATTGCAAACTGGGACAAACAGGAGGTTAAAGGCGCTGACTCTCCAAGTGGGGAGAGTGTTAGTAAAGCGTCTGGAATGTTGCACCCGAGTACCAGGGGAGGAAAACTGAGACATATTTGAACACGTCTCCCGTTCACATGGTTGATAATACTCTAGGTTCCACATGCATGTTTTAGCTGAAGGAAGAATACCTTAAACCTGGGTAGTTGAAACCCGTGGAATGGGTACCATGCAATATGACTTCAAAGGGTCTTCATTTGCTCACCGAACCTCTCCAATCCTATCACTGCTGCATTTATGCCCCTGTACACATGCTTGATTCTCTTTCAGAGACATAGCAATCCATAGGTTTTAAGATACTTACTACTCAGGTACATTCTTAGGCGTTTAATATGCGGTGTTGAGTCCATTTCGTTGAGCAAGCAGTAGCTCTTGTCTATTCCATATTTGGCTTAAGAAACTTTATCTGTGCTCATTTCAATCTCTGGTTTTATGCAGCACCCCAACTCACCTTTACCCTTAAGCAAGCATAAGTTGGTTTTCTAAATTTGAGACCCTCTTCTGTTCTGTAATTCAGTTCCTGTGTAGCCAAGTTTCCATTCCGTATATTACTGATATCTTATGATGTTTCTTTTTCTGTGTGACTTATTTCAGTTAGAATCATCATACCTGAATCCACTCATTGTGCTGCTAAGGGCCTGATGACATAGATTTCATTGCTGAGTGATATTGCTTTGTAAGTGAATACCACAACTTCTTTATCCATTTTTCACTTTCTGCGATGTTGAACTTGTACTGTAAACGAGGTTTTTGTAAACAGAGCCGTCCCAAACTTTGGGGTGGCTGTGTCTTTTTGATTTTAATTTCCCTAAGCTATAGGACCATAAGTGGAAGTGCCCTAGGCTCTGTTGCTTTGTTTTTTAGATGTTTCAGGAAACACCATACACTTCTCCCAAGTGTCTGTTGGCAATTTACATCCCGCCCATCAGCATAACAAGGCTCCCAGTTCTCAATGGCCTGTTGCCTTTCTGGATTTTACACTTTTTTCAGATGGCCCTTTTGACCGGGGGGAAGTGAGACTTCATTGTAGTGCAGATTTCCTTTGCAAGTTTGCTTGGTTGGCCAAAAAGGGCGTATGCGTTTTTTCCTGAATATATTCAGGAAAAAATGCATACGCCCTTTTTGGCCAAGTGCATCATTGTGGACGTTCTGCCTCTTTTCCTATGCTTTCAATGCAATTCCAGTCTACCTCCTGAAATCGGTTTCCTGCAATTCTGCCCCGCTTTCAAGTCCTCTTGGCAGCCTTACTTCAGTCTATTTTTGGACGATAGCTGTCATTTATAACTCTGCAGGTTTGTGAATTACAGTGCCCCTGAGCTCCTTTCTTCAACTCGCTTTATTGTGACCTGGCCGCAACACCGCAGCATGGCTTCAGGCCCTAATCTGTTTCCGGCACGGCACGCTGAGCCTTTGGTTAATTCCTCTTCCTGGTGGGAAATGAGAGTTAAATTTGCCCGTCCAGACACCTCCAGCTAGCCTCTCATTGGTTCTCGCTATTCCTGTTCATCTTCCACAGAAATTGCAAACTGGGCCAAACAGGAGGTTAAAGGGACTGACTCTCCAAGTCGGGAGAGTGTTAGTAAAGCGTCTGGAATGTTGCACCCGAGTACCAGGGGAGGAAAACTGAGACATATTTGAACACGTCTCCCATTCACATGGTTCATCATACTTGGGTTCCACATGCATGTTTTAGCTGAAGGAAGAATAACTTAAACCTGGAGAGTTAAGACCCGTGTAATGGGTACCATGCAATATGACTTCAAAGGGTCTTCATTGGCTCACCGAACCTCTCCAATCCTATCACTGCTGCGTTTATGCCCCTGTACACATGCTTGATTCTCTTTCGGAGACATAGCAATCCATAGGTTTTAAGATACTTACTAGTCAGGTACATTCTTAGGCGTTTAATATGCGGTGTTGAGTCCATTTCGTTGAGCAAGGAGTAGCTCTTGTCTATTCCATATTTGACTTAAGGAACTTTATCTGTGCTCATTTCAATCTCTGGTTTTATGCAGCACCCCAACTCACCTTTACCCTTAAGCAAGCATAAGTTTGTTTTCTAAATTTGACGCCCTGTTCTGTTCTGTAATTCAGTTCCTGTGTAGCCAAGTTTACATTCCGTGTATTACTGATATCTTATGATGTTTCTTTTTCTGTGTGACTTATTTCAGTTAGAATCATCATACCTGAATCCACTCATTGTGCTGCTAAGGGCCTAATGACACAGATTTCATTGCTGAGTGATATTGCTTTGTAAGTAAATACCACAACTTCTTTATCCATTTTTCACTTTCTGCGATGTTGAACTTGTACTGTAAACGAGGTTGTTGTAAACAGAGCGGTTCCAAACTTTGGGGTGGCTGTGTCTTTTTGATTTTAATTTCCCTAAGCTATAGGACCATAAGTGGAAGTGCCCTAGGTTCTGTTGCTTTGTTTTTTAGATGTTTCAGGAAACACCATACACTTCTCCAGAGTGGTTGTTGGCAATTTACATCCCGGCCATCAGCATAACAAGGCTCCCAGTTCTCCATGGCCTGTCCTGCCTTTCTGGATTTTACACTTTTTTCAGATGGCCCTTTTGACCGGGGGGAAGTGAGACTTCATTGTAGTGCAGATTTCCTTTGCAAGCTTGCTTGGTTGGCCAAAAAGGGCGTATGCGTTTTTTCCTGAATATATTCAGGAAAAAACGCATACGCCCTTTTTGGCCAAGTGCATCATTGTGGACGTTCTGCCTCTTTTCCTATGCTTTCAATGCAATTCCAGTCTACCTCCTGAAATCGGTTTCCTGCAATTCTGCCCCGCTTTCAAGTCCTCTTTGCAGCCTTACTTCAGTCTATTTTTGGACGATAGCTGTCATTTATAACTCTGCAGGTTTGTGAATTACAGTGCCCCTGAGCTCCTTTCTTCAACTCGCTTTCTTGTGAGCTGGCCGCAACACCGCAGGATGGCTTCAGGCCCTAATCTGGTTCCGGTACGGCATGCTGAGCCTTTGGTTATTTCCTCTTCCTGGTGGGAAATGAGAGTTAAATTTGCCCGTTCAGACACCTCCAGCTAGTCTCTCATTGGTTCTCCCTATTCCTGTTCATCTTCCGCAGAAATTGCAAACTGGGCCAATCAGGAGGTTAAAGGGACTGACTCTCCAAGTCGGGAGAGTGTTAGTAAAGCGTCTGGAATGTTGCACCCGAGTACCAGGGGAGGAAAACTGAGACATATTTGAACACGTCTCCCGTTCACATGTTTGATCATACTCTGGGTTCCACATGCATGTTTTAGCTGAGGGAAGAATACCTTAAACCTGGAGAGTTGAGACCCGTGTAATGGGTACCATGCAATATGACTTCAAAGGGTCTTCATTTGCTCACCGAACCTCTCCAATCCTATCACTGCTGCGTTTATGCCCCTGTACACACGCTTGATTCTCTTTTGGAGACATAGCAATCCATAGGTTTTAAGATACTTACTAGTCAGGTACATTCTTAGGCGTTTAATATGGGGTTTTGAGTCCATTTCGTTGAGCAAGGAGTAGCTCTTGTCTATTCCATATTTGGCTTAAGGAACTTTATCTGTGCTCATTTCAATCTCTGGTTTTATGCAGCACCCCAACTCACCTTTCCCCTTAAGCAAGCATAAGTTGGTTTTCTAAAATTGAGACCATGTTCTGTTTTGGAATGCAGTTCCTGTGTAGCCAAGTTTACATTCCGTGTATTAGTGATATCTTATGATGTTTCTTTTTCTGTGTGACTTATTTCAGTTAGAATCATCGTACCTGAATCCACTCATTATGCTGCTACGGGCCTGATGACATAGATTTCATTGCTGAGTGATACTGCATTGTACGTAAGTACCACAAGTTCTTTATCCATTTTTCACTTTCTGTGATATTGAACTTGTACGGTAAACGAGGTTCTTGTAAACGGAGGCGTCCCAAACTTTGGGGTGGCTGTGTCTTTTTGATTTTAATTTCCCTAAGCTATAGGACCATAAGTGGCTGTGCCCTAGGCTCTGTTGCTTTGCTTTTTAGATGTTTCAGGAAACACCATACACTTCTCCCGAGTGTCTGTTGGCAATTTACATCCCGCCCATCAGCATAACAAGGCTCCCAGTTCTCAATGGCCTGTTGCCTTTCTGGATTTTACACTTTTTTCAGATGGCCCCTTTGACCGGGGGGAAGTGAGACTTCATTGTAGTGCAGATTTCCTTTGCAAGCTTGCTTGGTTGGCCAAAAAGGGCGTATGCGTTTTTTCCTGAATATATTCAGGAAAAAACGCATACGCCCTTTTTGGCCAAGTGCATCATTGTGGACGTTCTGCCTCTTTTCCTATGCTTTCAATGCAATTCCAGTCTACCTCCTGAAATCGGTTTCCTGCAATTCTGCCCCGCTTTCAAGTCCTCTTGGCAGCCTTACTTCAGTCTATTTTTGGACGATAGCTGTCATTTATAACTCTGCAGGTTTGTGAATTACAGTGCCCCTGAGCTCTTTTCTTCAACTCGCTTTCTTGTGACCTGGCCGCAACACCGCAGGATGTCTTCAGGCCCTAATCTGGTTCTGGCCCGGCACGCTGAGCCTTTGGTTAATTCCTCTTCCTGGTGGGAAATGAGAGTTAAATTTGCCCATCCAGACACCTCCAGCTAGCCTCTCATTGGTTCTCGCTATTCCTGTTCATCTTCCACAGAAATTGCAAACTGGGCCAAACAGGAGGTTAAAGGGACTGACTCTCCAAGTGGGGAGAGTGTTAGTAAAGCGTCTGGAATGTTGCACCCGAGTACCAGGGTACGAAAACTGAGACATATTTGAACACATCTCCCGATCACATGGTTGATCATACTCTAGGTTCCACATGCATGTTTTAGCTGAAGGAAGAATACCTTAAACCTGGAGAGTTGAAACCCGTGGAATGGGTACCATGCAATATGACTTCAAAGGGTCTTCATTTGCTCACGAACCTCTCCAATCCTATCACTGCTGCGTTTATGCACCTGTACACATGCTTGATTCTCTTTCGGAGACATAGCAATCCATAGGTTTTAAGATACTTACTAGTCAGTTACATTCTTACGCGTTTAATATGCGGTGTTGAGTCCATTTCGTTGAGCAAGGAGTAGCTCTTGTCTATTCCATATTTGGCTTAAGGAACTTTATCTGTGCTCATTTCAATCTCTGGTTTTATGCAGCACCCCAACTCACCTTTCCCCTTAAGCAAGCATAAGTTGGTTTTCTAAATTTGAGACCCTGTTCTGTTCTGTAATTCAGTTCCTGTGTAGCCAAGTTTACATTCCGTGTATTACTGATATCTTATGATGTTTCTTTTTCTGTGTGACTTATTTCAGTTAGAATCATCATACCTGCATCCACTCATTGTGCTGCTAAGGGCCTGATGACATAGATTTCATTGCTGAGTGATATTGCTTTGTAAGTAAATACCACAACTACTTTATCCATTTTTCACTTTCTGCGATGTTGAACTTGTACTGTAAACGAGGTTCTTGTAAACAGAGCCGTCCCAAACTTTGGGGTGGCTGTGTCTTTTGGATTTTAATTTCCCTAAGCTATAGGACCATAAGTGGAAGTGCCCTAGGCTCTGTTGCTTTGTTTTTTAGATGTTTCAGGAAACACCATACACTTCTCCCAAGTGTCTGTTGGCAATTTACATCCCGCCCATCAGCATAACAAGGCTCCCAGTTCTCAATGGCCTGTTGCCTTTCTGGATTTTACACTTTTTTCAGATGGCCCTTTTGACCGGGGGGAAGTGAGACTTCATTGTAGTGCAGATTACCTTTGCAAGTTTGCTTGGTTGGCCAAAAAGTGCGTATGCGTTTTTTCCTGAATATATTCAGGAAAAAACGCATACGCCCTTTTTGGCCAAGTGCATCATTGTGGACGTTCTGCCTCTTTTCCTATGCTTTCAATGCAATTCCAGTCTACCTCCTGAAATCGGTTTCCTGCAATTCTGCCCCGCTTTCAAGTCCTCTTGGCAGCCTTACTTCAGTCTATTTTTGGATGATAGCTGTCATTTATAACTCTGCAGGTTTGTGAATTACAGTGCCCCTGAGCTCCTTTCTTCAACTCGCTTTCTTGTGACCTGGCCGCAACACCGCAGGATGGCTTCAGGCCCTAGTCTGGTTCCGGCCCGGCATGCTGAGCCTTTGGTTAATTCCTCTTCCTGGTGGGAAATGAGAGTTAAATTTGCCCGTCCAGACACCTCCAGCTAGCCTCTCATTTGTTCTCGCTATTCCTGTTCATCTTCCGCAGAAATTGCAAACTGGGCCAATCAGGAGGTTAAAGGGACTGACTCTCCAAGTCAGGAGAGTGTTAGTAAAGCGTCTGGAATGTTGCACCCGAGTACCAGGGGAGGAAAACTGAGACATATTTGAACACGTCTCCCGTTCACATGGTTGATCATACTCTGGGTTCCACATGCATGTTTTAGCTGAGGGAAGAATACCTTCAACCTGGAGAGTTGAGACCCGTGTAATGGGTACCATGCAATATGACTTCAAAGGATCTTCATTTGCTCACCGAACCTCTCCAATCCTATCACTGCTGCGTTTATGCCCCTGTACACACGCTTGATTCTCTTTTGGAGACATAGCAATCCATAGGTTTTAAGATACTTACTAGTCAGGTACATACTTAGGCGTTTAATATGGGGTTTTGAGTCCATTTCGTTGAGCAAGGAGTAGCTCTTGTCTATTCCATATTTGGCTTAAGGAACTTTATCTGTGCTCATTTCAATCTCTGGTTTTATGCAGCACCCCAACTCACCTTTCCCCTTAAGCAACCATAAGTTGGTTTTCTAAAATTGAGACCCTGTTCTGTTTTGTAATGCAGTTCCTGTGTAGCCAAGTTTACATTCCGTGTATTAGTGATATCTTATGATGTTTCTTTTTCTGTGTGACTTATTTCAGTTAGAATCATCGTACCTGAATCCACTCATTATGCTGCTACGGGCCTGATGACATAGATTTCATTGCTGAGTGATACTGCATTGTACGTAAGTACCACAAGTTCTTTATCCATTTTTCACTTTCTGTGATATTGAACTTGTACGGTAAACGAGGTTCTTGTAAACAGAGGCGTCCCAAATTTTGGGGTGGCTGTGTCTTTTTGATTTTAATTTCCCTAAGCTATAGGACCATAAGTGGAAGTGCCCTAGGCTCTGTTGGTTTGTTTTTTAGATGTTTCAGGAAACACCATACACTTCTCCTGAGTGTCTGTGGGCAATTTACATCCCGCCCATCAGTATAACAAGGCTCCTAGTTCTCCATGGCCTGTCCTGCCTTTCTGGATTTTACACTTTTTTCAGATGGCCCTTTTGACCGGGGAGAAGTGAGACTTCATTGTAGTGCAGATTTCCTTTGCAAGTTTGCTTGGTTGGCCAAAAAGGGCGTATGCGTTTTTTCCTGAATATATTCAGGAAAAAACGCATACGCCCTTTTTGGCCAAGTGCATCATTGTGGACGTTCTGCCTCTTTTCCTATGCTTTCAATGCAATTCCAGTCTACCTCCTGAAATCGGTTTCCTGCAATTCTGCCCCGCTTTCAAGTCCTCTTGGCAGCCTTACTTCAGTATATTTTTGGAAGATAGCTGTCATTTATAACTCTGCAGGTTTGTGAATTACAGTGCCCCTGAGCTCCTTTCTTCAACTCGCTTTCTTGTGACCTGGCCGCAACACCGCAGGATGTCTTCAGGCCCTAATCTGGTTCTGGCACGGCACACTGAGCCTTTGGTTAATTCCTCTTCCTGGTGGGAAATGAGAGTTAAATTTGCCCATCCAGACACCTCCAGCTAGCCTCTCATTGGTTCTCGCTATTCCTGTTCATCTTCCACAGAAATTGCAAACTGGGCCAAACAGGAGGTTAAAGGGACTGACTCTCCAAGTGGGGAGAGTGTTAGTAAAGCGTCTGGAATGTTGCACCCGAGTACCAGGGTACGAAAACTGAGACATATTTGAACACATCTCCCGATCACATGGTTGATCATACTCTAGGTTCCACATGCATGTTTTAGCTGAAGGAAGAATACCTTAAACCTGGAGAGTTGAAACCCGTGGAATGGGTACCATGCAATATGACTTCAAAGGGTCTTCATTTGCTCACGAACCTCTCCAATCCTATCACTGCTGCGTTTATGCCCCTGTACACATGCTTGATTCTCTTTCGGAGACATAGCAATCCATAGGTTTTAAGATACTTACTAGTCAGGTACATTCTTACGCGTTTAATATGCGGTGTTGAGTCCATTTCGTTGAGCAAGGAGTAGCTCTTGTCTATTCCATATTTGGCTTAAGGAACTTTATCTGTGCTCATTTCAATCTCTGGTTTTATGCAGCACCCCAACTCACCTTTCCCCTTAAGCAAGCATAAGTTGGTTTTCTAAATTTGAGACCCTGTTCTGTTCTGTAATTCAGTTCCTGTGTAGCCAAGTTTCCATTCCGTGTATTACTGATATCTTATGATGTTTCTTTTTCTGTGTGACTTATTTCAGTTAGAATCATCATACGTGAATCCACTCATTGTGCTGCTAAGGGCCTGATGACACCGATTTCATTGCTGAGTGATATTGCTTTGTAAGTAAATACCAAAACTTCTTTATCCAGTTTTCACTTTCTGCGATGTTGAATTTGTACTGTAAACGAGGTTCTTGTAAACAGAGCCGTTCCAAACGTTGGGGTGGCTGTGTCTTTTTGATTTTAATTTCCCTAAGCTATAGGACCATAAGTGGAAGTGCCCTAGGTTCTGTTGCTTTGTTTTTTAGATGTTTCAGGAAACACCACACACTTCTCCCGAGTGGTTGTTGGCAATTTACATCCCACCCATCAGCATAACAAGGCTCCCAGTTCTCCATGGCCTGTCCTGCCTTTCTGGATTTTACACTTTTTTCAGATGGCCCTTTTGACCGGGGGGAAGTGAGACTTCATTGTAGTGCAGATTTCTTTGCAAGCTTGCTTGGTTGGCCAAAAAGGGCGTATGCGTTTTTTCCTGAATATATTCAGGAAAAAACGCATACGCCCTTTTTGGCCAAGTGCATCATTGTGGACGTTCTGCCTCTTTTCCTATGCTTTCAATGCAATTCCAGTCTACCTCCTGAAATCGGTTTCCTGCAATTCTGCCCCGCTTTCAAGTCCTCTTGGCAGCCTTACTTCAGTATATTTTTGGACGATAGCTGTCATTTATAACTCTGCAGGTTTGTGAATTACAGTGCCCCTGAGCTCCTTTCTTCAACTCGCTTTCTTTTGACCTGGCCGCAACACCGCAGGATGGCTTCAGGCCCTAATCTGGTTCCGGCACGGCACGCTGAGCCTTTGGTTAATTCCTCTTCCTGGTGGGAAATGAGAGTTAAATTTGCCCGTCCAGACACCTCCAGCTAGCCTCTCATTGGTTCTCGCTATTCCTGTTCATCTTCCACAGAAATTGCAAACTGGGCCAAACAGGAGGTTAAAGGGACTGACTTTCCAAGTCGGGAGAGTGTTAGTAAAGCGTCTGGAATGTTGCACCCGAGTACCAGTGTACGAAAACTGAGACATATTTGAACACGTCTCCCGATCACATGGTTTATCATACTCTAGGTTCCACATGCATGTTTTAGCTGAAGGAAGAATACCTTAAACCTGGGTAGTTGAAACCCGTGGAATGGGTACCATGCAATATGACTTCAAAGGTTCTTCATTTGCTCACCGAACCTCTCCAATCCTATCACTGCTGCGTTTATGCCCCTGTACACATGGTTGATTCTCTTTCGGAGACATAGCAATCCATAGGTTTTAAGATACTTACTAGTCAGGTACATTCTTAGGCGTTTAATATGCGGTGTTGAGTCCATTTCGTTGAGCAAGGAGTAGCTCTTGTCTATTCCATATTTGACTTAAGGAACTTTATCTGTGCTCATTTCAATCTCTGGTTTTATGCAGCACCCCAAATCACCTTTCCCCTTAAGCAAGCATAAGTTGGTTTTCTAAATTTGACACCCTGTTCTGTTCTGTAATTCAGTTCCTGTGTAGCCAAGTTTCCATTCCGTGTATTACTGATATCTTATGATGTTTCTTTTTCTGTGTGACTTATTTCAGTTAGAATCATCATACCTGAATCCACTCATTGTGCTGCTAAGGGCCTGATGACACAGATTTCATTGCTGAGTGATATTGCTTTGTAAGTAAATACCACAACTTCTTTATCCATTTTTCACTTTCTGTGATATTGAACTTGTATGGTAAACGAGGTTCTTGTAAACAGAGGCGTCCCAAACTTTGGGGTGGCTGTGTCTTTTTGATTTTAATTTCCCTAAGCTATAGGACCATAAGTGGAAGTGCCCTAGGCTCTGTTGCTTTGTTTTTTAGATGTTTCCGGAAACACCATACACTTCTCCCGAGTGTCTGTTGGCAACTTACATCCCGCCCATCAGCATAACAAGGCTCCCAGTTCTCCATGGCCTGTCCTGCCTTTCTGGATTTTACACTTTTTTCAGATGGCCCTTTTGACTGGGGGGAAGTGAGACTTCATTGTAGTGCAGATTTCCTTTGCAAGCTTGCTTGGTTGGCCAAAAAGGACGTATGCGTTTTTTCCTGAATATATTCAGGAAAAAACGCATACGCCCTTTTTGGCCAAGTGCATCATTGTGGACGTTCTGCCTCTTTTCCTATGCTTTCAATGCAATTCCAGTCTACCTCCTGAAATCGGTTTCCTGCAATTCTGCCCCGCTTTCAAGTCCTCTTGGCAGCCTTACTTCAGTCTATTTTTGGACGATAGCTGTCATTTATAACTCTGCAGGTTTGTGAATTACAGTGCCCCTGAGCTCCTTTCTTCAACTTGCTTTCTTGTGACCTGGCCGCAACACCGCAGGATGGCTTCAGGCCCTAATCTGGTTCCGGCACGGCACGCTGAACCTTTGGTTATTTCCTCTTCCTGGTGGGAAATGAGAGTTAAATTTGCCCGTCCAGACACCTCCAGCTAGTCTCTCATTGGTTCTCGCTATTCCTGTTCATCTTCCGCAGAAATTGCAAACTGGGCCAAACAGGAGGTTAAAGGGACTGACTCTCCAAGTGGGGAGAGTGTTAGTAAAGCGTCTGGAATGTTGCACCCGAGTACCAGGGGATGAAAACTGAGACATATTTGAACACATCTCCCGTTCACATGGTTGATCATACTTGGGTTCCACATGCATGTTTTCGCTGAAGGAAGAATACCTTAAACCTGGAGAGTTAAGACCCGTGTAATGGGTACCATGCAATATGACTTCAAAGGGTCTTCATTTGCTCACCGAACCTCTCCAATCCTATCACTGCTGCGTTTATGCCCCTGTACACATGCTTGATTCACTTTTGGAGACATAGCAATCCATAGGTTTTAAGATACTTACTAGTCAGGTACATTCTTAGGCGTTTAATATGCGGTGTTGAGTCCATTTCATTGAGCAAGGAGTAGCTCTTGTCTATTCCATATTTGACTTAAGGAACTTTATCTGTGCTCATTTCAATCTCTGGTTTTATGCAGCACCCCAACTCACCTTTACCCTTAAGCAAGCATAAGTTGGTTTTCCAAATTTGAGACCCTGTTCTGTTCTGTAATTCAGTTCCTGTGTAGCCAAGTTTACATTCCGTGTATTACTGATATCTTATGATGTTTCTTTTTCTGTGTGACTTATTTCAGTTAGAATCATCATACCTGAATCCACTCATTGTGCTGCTAAGGGCCTGATGACACAGATTTCATTGCTGAGTGATATTGCTTTGTAAGTAAATACCACAACTTCTTTATCCATTTTTCACTTTCTGCGATGTTGAACTTGTACTGTAAACGAGGTTCTTGTAAACAGAGCCATTCCAAACTTTGGGGTGGCTGTGTCTTTTTGATTTTAATTTCCCTAAGCTATAGGACCATAAGTGGAAGTGCCCTAGGTTCTGTTGCTTTGTTTTTAGATGTTTCAGGAAACACCATACACTTCTCCCGAGTGGTTGTTGGCAATTTACATCCCGCCCATCAGCATAACAAGGCTCCCAGTTCTCCATGGCCTGTCCTGCCTTTCTGGATTTTACACTTTTTTCAGATGGCCCTTTAGACCGGGGGGAAGTGAGACTTCATTGTAGTGCAGATTTCCTTTGCAAGCTTGCTTGGTTGGCCAAAAAGGGCGTATGCGTTTTTTCCTGAATATATTCAGGAAAAAACGCATACGCCCTTTTTGGCCAAGTGCATCATTGTGGACGTTCTGCCTCTTTTCCTATGCTTTCAATGCAATTCCAGTCTACCTCCTGAAATCGGTTTCCTACAATTCTGCCCCGCTTTCAAGTCCTCTTGGCAGCCTTACTTCAGTCTATTTTTGGACGATAGCTGTCATTTATAACTCTGCAGGTTTGTGAATTACAGTGCCCCTGAGCTCCTTTCTTCAACTCGCTTTCTTGTGAGCTGGCCGCAACACCGCAGGATGGCTTCAGGCCCTAATCTGGTTCCGGTATGGCACGCTGAGCCTTTGGTTATTTCCTCTTCCTGGTGGGAAATGAGAGTTAAATTTGCCCGACCAGACACCTCCAGCTAGCCTCTCATTGGTTCTCGCTATTCCTGTTCATCTTCCGCAGAAATTGCAAACTGTGCCAAACAGGAGGTTAAAGGCGCTGACTCTCCAAGTGGGGAGAGTGTTAGTAAAGCGTCTGGAATGTTGCACCCGAGTACCAGGGGAGGAAAACTGAGACATATTTGAACACGTCTCCCGATCACATGGTTGATCATACTCTGGGTTCCACATGCAAGTTTTAGCTGAAGGAAGAATACCTAAAACCTGGGTAGTTGAAACCCGTGCAATGGGTACCATGCAATATGACTTCAAAGGGTCTTCATTTGCTCACCGAACCTCTCCAATCCTATCACTGCTGCGTTTATGCCCCTGTACACATGATTGATTCTCTTTCGGAGACATAGCAATCTATAGGTTTTAAGATACTTACTAGTCAGGTACATTCTTAGGCGTTTAATATGCGGTGTTGAGTCCATTTCGTTGAGCAAGGAGTAGCTCTTGTTTATTCCATATTTGGCTTAAGGAACTTTATCTGTGCTCATTTCAATCTCTGGTTTTATGAGCACCCCAACTCACCTTTACCCTTAAGCACGCATAAGTTGGTTTTCTAAATTTGAGACCCTGTTCTGTTTTGGAATGCAGTTCCTGTGTAGCCAAGTTTACATTCCGTGTATTAGTGATATCTTATGATGTTTCTTTTTCTGTGTGACTTATTTCAGTTAGAATCATCATACCTGAATCCACTCATTATGCTGCTACGGGCCTGATGACATAGATTTCATTGCTGAGTGATACTGCTTGTACGTAAGTACCACAAGTTCTTTATCCATTTTTCACTTTCTGTGATATTGAACTTGTACGGTAAACGAGGTTCTTGTAAACGGAGGCGTCCCAAACTTTGGGGTGGCTGTGTCTTTTTGATTTTAATTTCCCTAAGCTATAGGACCATAAGTGGAAGTGCCCTAGGCTCTGTTGCTTTGTTTTTTAGATGTTTCAGGAAACACCATACACTTCTCCCGAGTGGTTGTTGGCAATTTACATCCTGCCCATCAGCATAACAAGGCTCCAAGTTCTCCATGGACTGTCCTGCCTTTCTGGATTTTACACTTTTTTCAGATGCCCCTTTTGACCGGGGGGAAGTGAGACTTCATTGTAGTGCAGATTTCCTTTGCAAGCTTGCTTGGTTGGCCAAAAAGGGCGTATGCGTTTTTTCCTGAATATATTCAGGAAAAAACGCATACGCCCTTTTTGGCCAAGTGCATCATTGTGGACGTTCTGCCTCTTTTCCTATGCTTTCAATGCAATTCCAGTCTACCTCCTGAAATCGGTTTCCTGCAATTCTGCCCCGCTTTCAAGTCCTCTTGGCAGCCTTACTTCAGTATATTTTTGGACGATAGCTGTCATTTATAACTCTGCAGGTTTGTGAATTACAGTGCCCCTGAGCTCCTTTCTTCAACTCGCTTTCTTGTGAGCTGGCCGCAACACTGCAGCATGGCTTCAGGCCCTAATCTGGTTCCGGCCCGGCACGCTGAGCCTTTGGTTAATTCCTCTTCCTGGTGGGAAATGAGAGTTAAATTTGCCCGTCCAGACACCTCCAGCTAGTCTCTCATTGGTTCTCGCTATTCCTGTTCATCTTCCGCAGAAATTGCAAACTGGGCCAAACAGGAGGTTAAAGGGACTGACTCTCCAAGTCGGGAGAGTGTTAGTAAAGCGTCTGGAATGTTGCACCCGAGTACCAGGGTACGAAAACTGAGACATATTTGAACACGTCTCCCGATCACATGGTTGATCATACTCTGGGTTCCACATGCATGTTTTAGCTGAAGGAAGAATACCTAAAACCTGGGTAGTTGAAAACCGTGGAATGGGTACCATGCAATATGATTTCAAAGGGTCTTCATTTGCTCACCGAACCTCTCCAATCCTATCACTGCTGCGTTTATGCCCCTGTACACATGCTTGATTCTCTTTCGGAGACATAGCAATCTATAGGTTTTAAGATACTTACTAGTCAGGTACATTCTTAGGCGTTTAATATGCGGTGTTGAGTCCATTTCGTTGAGCAAGGAGTAGCTCTTGTCTATTCCATATTTGGCTTAAGGAACTTTATCTGTGCTCATTTCAATCTCTGGTTTTATGCAGCACACCAACTCACCCTTCCTCTTAAGCAAGCAAAAGTTGGTTTTCTAAATTTGAGACCCTGTTCTGTTCTGTAATTCAGTTCTGTGTAGCCAAGTTTACATTCCGTGTATTACTGATATCTTATGATGTTTCTTTTTCTGTGTGACTTATTTCAGTTAGAATCATCGTACCTGAATCCACTCATTGTGCTGCTAAGGGCCGATGACACAGATTTCATTTCCGAGTGATACTGCATTGTACGTAAGTAACACAAGTTCTTTATCCATTTTTCACTTTCTGTGATATTGAACTTGTACAGTAAACGAGGTTCTTGTAATCGGAGGCGTCCCAAACTTTGGGGTGGCTGTGTCTTTTTGATTTTAATTTCCCTATGCTATAGGACCATAAGTGGCAGTGCCCTAGGCTCTGTTGCTTTGTTTTTTAGATGTTTCAGGAAACACCATACACTTCTCCCGAGTGTCTGTTGGCAATTTACATGCCGCCCATCAGCATAACAAGGCTCCCAGTTCTCCATGGCCTGTCCTGCCTTTCTGGATTTTACACTTTTTACAGATGGCCCTTTTGACCGGGGGGAAGTGAGACTTCATTGTAGTGCAGATTTCCTTTGCAAGCTTGCTTGGATGGCCAAAAAGGGCGTATGCGTTTTTTCCTGAATATATTCCTGAATATTTTCCTGAATATATTCAGGAAAAAACGCATACGCCCTTTTTGGCCAAGTGCATCATTGTGGACGTTCTGCCTCTTTTCCTATGCTTTCAATGCAATTCCAGTCTACCTCCTGAAATCGGTTTCCTGCAATTCTGCCCCGCTTTCAAGTCCTCTTGGCAGCCTTACTTCAGTATATTTTTGGACGATAGCTGTCATTTATAACTCTGCAGGTTTGTGAATTACAGTGCCCCTGAGCTCCTTTCTTCAACTCGCTTTCTTTTGAGCTGGCCGCAACACCGCAGGATGGCTTCAGGCCCTAATCTGGTTCCGGAACGGCACGCTGAGCCTTTCGTTAATTCCTCTTCCTGGTGGGAAATGAGAGTTAAATTTGCCTGTCCAGACACCTCCAGCTAGCCTCTCATTGGTTCTCGCTATTCCTGTTCATCTTCCGCAGAAATTGCAAACTGGGCCAAACAGGAGGTTAAAGGGACTGACTCTCCAAGTCAGGAGAGTGTTAGTAAAGCGTCTGGAATGTTGCACCCGAGTACCAGGGTACGAAAACTGAGACATATTTGAACACGTCTCCCGATCACATGGTTGATCATACTCTAGGTTCCACATGCATGTTTTAGCTGAAGGAAGAATACCTTAAACCTGGGTAGTTGAAACCCGTGGAATGGGTACCATGCAATATGACTTCAAAGGGTCTTCATTTGCTCACTGAACCTCTCCAATCCTATCACTGCTGCGTTTATGCCCCTGTACACATGCTTGATTCTCTTTCGGAGACATAGCAATCCATAGGTTTTAAGATACTTACTAGTCAGGTACAATTTTAGGCGTTTAATATGGGGTGTTGAGTCCATTTCGTTGAGCAAGGAGTAGCTCTTGTCTATTCCATATTTGGCTTAAGGAACTTTATCTGTGCTCATTTCAATCTCTGGTTTTATGCAGCACCCCAACTAACCTTTACCCTTACGCAAGCATAAGTTGGTTTTCTAAATTTCAGACCCTGGTCTGTTCTGTAATTCAGTTCCGGTGTAGCCAAGTTTCAATTCCGTGTATTACTGATATCTTATGATGTTTCTTTTTCTGTGTGACTTATTTCAGTTAGAATCATCATACCTGAATCCACTCATTGTGCTGCTAAGGGCCTGATGACACAGATTTCATTGCTGAGTGATATTGCTTTGTAAGTAAATACCACAACTTCTTTATCCATTTTTCACTTTCTGCGATGTTGAACTTGTACTGTAAACGAGCTTCTTGTAAACAGAGCCGTTCCAAACTTTGGGGTGGCTGTGTCTTTTTGATTTTAATTTCCCTAAGCTATAGGACCATAAGTGGAAGTGCCCTAGGTTCTGTTGCTTTGTTTTTTAGATGTTTCAGGAAACACCATACACTTCTCCCGAGTGGTTGTTGGCAATTTACATCCCGCCCATCAGCATAACAAGGCTCCCAGTTCTCCATGGCCTGTCCTGCCTTTCTGGATTTTACACTTTTTTCAGATGGCCCTTTTGACCGGGGGGAAGTGAGACTTCATTGTAGTGCAGATTTCTTTTGCAAGCTTGCTTGGTTGGCCAAAAAGGGCGTATGCGTTTTTTCCTGAATATATTCAGGAAAAAACGCATACGCCCTTTTTGGCCAAGTGCATCATTGTGGACGTTCTGCCTCTTTTCCTATGCTTTCAATGCAATTCCAGTCTACCTCCTGAAATCGGTTTCCTGCAATTCTGCCCCGCTTTCAAGTCCTCTTGGCAGCCTTACTTCAGTCTATTTTTGGACGATAGCTGTCATTTATAACTCTGCAGGTTTGTGAATTACAGTGCCCCTGAGCTCCTTTCTTCAACTTGCTTTCTTGTGACCTGGCCGCAACACCGCAGGATGGCTTCAGGCCCTAATCTGGTTCCGGCACGGCACGCTGAGCCTTTGGTTATTTCCTCTTCCTGGTGGGAAATGAGAGTTAAATTTGCCCGTCCAGACACCTCCAGCTAGTCTCTCATTGGTTCTCGCTATTCCTGTTCATCTTCCGCAGAAATTGCAAAGTGGGCCAAACAGGAGGTTAAAGGGACTGACTCTCCAAGTGGGGAGAGTGTTAGTAAAGCATCTGGAATTTTGCACCCGAGTACCATGGGAGGAAAACTGTGACATATTTGAACACGTCTCCCGTTCACATGGTTGATCATACTTGGGTTCCACATGCATGTTTTAGCTGAAGGAAGAATACCTTAAACCTGGAGAGTTAAGACCCGTGTAATGGGTACCATGCAATATGACTTCAAAGGGTCTTCATTTGCTCACCGAACCTCTCCAATCCTATCACTGCTGCGTTTATGCCCCTGTACACATGCTTGATTCTCTTTCGAAGACATAGCAATCTATAGATTTTAAGATACTTACTAGTCAGGTACATTCTTAGTCATTTAATATGCGGTGTTGAGTCCATTTCGTTGAGCAAGGAGTAGCTCTTGTCTATTCCATATTTGGCTTAAGGAACTTTATCTGTGCTCATTTCAATCTCTGGTTTTATGCAGCACCCCAACTCACCTTTACCCTTAAGCAAGCATAAGTTGGTTTTCTAAATTTGAGACACTGTTCTGTTCTGCAATTCAGTTCCTGTGTAGCCAAGTTTACATTCCGTGTATTACTGATATCTTATGATGTTTCTTTTTCTGTGTGACTTATTTCAGTTAGAATCATCATACCTGAATCCACTCATTGTGCTGCTAAGGGCCTGATGACACAGATTTCATTGCTGAGTGATGTTGCTTTGTAAGTAAATACCACAACTTTTTTATCCATTTTTCACTTTCTGCGATGTTGAACTTGTACTGTAAACGAGGTTCTTGTAAACAGAGCCATTCCAAACTTTGGGGTGGCTGTGTCTTTTTGATTTTAAATTCCCTAAGCTATAGGACCATAAGTGGAAGTGCCCTAGGCTCTGTTGCTTTGTTTTTTAGATGTTTCAGGAAACACCATACACTTCTCCCGAGTGGTTGTTGGCAATTTACATCCTGCCCTTCAACAAACAAGGCTCCCAGTTCTCCATGGCCTGTCCTGCCTTTCTGGATTTTACACTTTTTTCAGATGGCCCTTTTGACCGGGGTAAGTGAGACTTCATTGTAGTGCAGATTTCCTTTGCAAGCTTGCTTGGTTGGCCAAAAAGGGCGTATGCGTTTTTTCCTGAATATATTCAGGAAAAAACGCATACGCCCTTTTTGGCCAAGTGCATCATTGTGGACGTTCTGCCTCTTTTCCTATGCTTTCAATGCAATTACAGTCTACCTCCTGAAATCGGTTTCCTGCAATTCTGCCCCGCTTTCAAGTCCTCTTGGCAGCCTTACTTCAGTCTATTTTTGGACGATAGCTGTCATTTATAACTCTGCAGGTTTGTGAATTACAGTGCCCCTTAGCTCCTTTCTTCAACTCGCTTTTTTTTGAGCTGGCCGCAACACCGCAGGATGGCTTCAGGCCCTAATCTGGTTCTGGCACGGCACGCTGAGCCTTTGGTTATTTCCTCTTCCTGGTGGGAAATGAGAGTTAAATTTGCCCGTCCAGACACCTCCAGCTAGCCTCTCATTGGTTCTCGCTATTCCTGTTCATCTTCCGCAGAAATTGCAAACTGGGCCAAACAGGAGTTTAAAGGGACTGACTCTCCAAGTCGGGAGAGTGTTAGTAAAGCGTCTGGAATGTTGCACCCGAGTACCAGGGTACGAAAACTGAGACATATTTGAACACGTCTCCCAATCACATGGTTGATCATACTCTAGGTTCCACATGCATGTTTTAGCTGAAGGAAGAATACCTTAAACCTGGGTAGTTGAAACCCGTGGAATGGGTACCATGCAATATGAACTCAAAGGGTCTTCATTTGCTCACCGAACCTCTCCAATCCTATCACTGCTGCGTTTATGCCCCTGTACACATGCTTGATTCTCTTTCGGAGACATAGCAATCCATAGGTTTTAAGATACTTACTAGTCAGGTACATTCTTAGGCGTTTAATATGGGGTGTTGTGTCCATTTCGTTGAGCAAGGAGTAGCTCTTGTCTATTCCATATTTGGCTTAAGGAACTTTATCTGTGCTCATTTCAATCTCTGGTTTTATGCAGCACCCCAACTCACCTTTACCCTAAAGCAAGGATAAGTTGGTTTTCTAAATTTGAGACCCTGTTCTGTTCTGTAATTCAGTTCCGGTGTAGCCAAGATTACATTCCGTGTATTACTGATATCTTATGATGTTTCTTTTTCTGTGTGACTTATTTCAGTTAGAATCATCATACCTGAATCCACTCATTGTGCTACTAAGGGACTGATGACACAGATTTCATTGCTGAGTGATATTGCTTTGTAATTAAATACCACAAGTTCTTTCTCCATTTTTCACTTTCTGCGATGTTGAACTTGTACTGTAAACGAGGTTCTTGTCAACAGAGCCGTTCCAAACTTTGGGGTGGCTGTGTCTTTTTGATTTTAATTTCCCTAAGCTATAGGACCATAAGTGGAAGTGCCCTAGGTTCTGTTGCTTTGTTTTTTAGATGTTTCAGGAAACACCATACACTTCTCCCGAGTGGTTGTTGGCAATTTACATCCCGCCCATCAGCATAACAAGGCTCCCAGTTCTCCATGGCCTGTCCTGCCTTTCTGGATCTTACACTTTTTTCAGATGGCCCTTTTGACCGGGGGGAAGTGAGACTTCATTGTAGTGCAGATTTCCTTTGCAAGCTTGCTTGGTTGGCCAAAAAGGGCGTATGCGTTTTTTCCTGAATATATTCAGGAAAAAACGCATACGCCCTTTTTGGCCAAGTGCATCATTGTGGACGTTCTGCCTCTTTTCCTATGCTTTCAATGCAATTCCAGTCTACCTCCTGAAATCGGTTTCCTGCAATTCTGCCCCGCTTTCAAGTCCTCTTGGCAGCCTTACTTCAGTCTATTTTTGGACGATAGCTGTCATTTATAACTCTGCAGGTTTGTGAATTACAGTGTCCCTGAGCTCCTTTCTTCAACTTGCTTTCTTGTGACCTGGCCGCAACACCGCAGGATGGCTTCAGGCCCTAATCTGGTTCCGGCACGGCACGCTGAGCCTTTGGTTATTTCCTCTTCCTGGTGGGAAATGAGAGTTAAATTTGCCCGTCCAGACACCTCCAGCTAGTCTCTCATTGGTTCTCGCTATTCCTGTTCATCTGCCGCAGAAATTGCAAACTGGGCCAAACAGGAGGTTAAAGGCGCTGACTCTCCAACTGGGGACAGTGTAGTAAAGCGTCTGGAATGTTGCACCCGAGTACCAGGGGAGGAAAACTGAGACATATTTGAACACGTCTCCCGTTCACATGGTTGATCATACTTGGGTTCCACATGTATGTTTTAGCTGAAGGAAGAATACCTTAAACCAGGAGAGTTGAGACCCGTGTAATGGGTACCATGCGATATGACTTCAAAGGGTCTTCATTTGCTCACCGAACCTCTCCAATCCTATCACTGCTGCGTTTATGCCCCTGTACACATGCTTGATTCTCTTTTGGAGACATAGCAATCCATAGGTTTTACGATACTTACTAGTCAGGTACATTGTTAGGCGTTTAATATGCGGTGTTGAGTCCATTTCGTTGAGCAAGGAGTAGCTCTTGTCTATTCCATATTTGGCTTAAGGAATTTATCTGTGCTCATTTCAATCTCTGGTTTTATGCAGCACCCCAACTCACCTTTACCCTTAAGCAAGCATAAGTTGGTTTTCTAAATTTGAGACCCTGTTCTGTTTTGGAATGCAGTTCCTGTGTAGCCAAGTTTACATTCCGTGTATTACTGATATCTTATGATGTTTCTTTTTCTGTGTGACTTATTTCAGTTAGAATCATCGTACCTGAATCCACTCATTATGCTGCTACGGGCCTGAAGACATAGATTTCATTGCTGAGTGATACTGCATTGTACGTAAGTACCACAAGTTCTTTCTCCTTTTTTCACTTTCTGTGATATTGAACTTGTACGGTAAACGAGGTTCTTGTAAACAGAGGCGTCCCAAACTTTGGGGTGGCTGTGTCTTTTTGATTTTAATTTCCCTAAGCTATAGGACCATAAGTGGAAGTGCCCTAGGCTCTGTTGCTTTGTTTTTTAGATGTTTCAGGAAACACCATACACTTCTCCTGAGTGGTTGTTGACAATTTACATCCCGCCCATCAGCATAACAAGGCTCCCAGTTCTCCATGGCCTGTCCTGCCTTTCTGGATTTTACACTTTTTTCAGATGGCCCTTTTGACCTGGGAGAAGTGAGACTTCATTGTAGTGCAGATTTCCTTTCCAAGCTTGCTTGGTTGGCCAAAAAGGGCGTATGCGTTTTTTCCTGAATATATTCAGGAAAAAACGCATACGCCCTTTTTGGCCAAGTGCATCATTGTGGACGTTCTGCCTCTTTTCCTATGCTTTCAATGCAATTCCAGTCTACCTCCTGAAATCGGTTTCCTGCAATTCTGCCCCGCTTTCAAGTCCTCTTGGCAGCCTTACTTCAGTCTTTTTTTGGATGATAGCTGTCATTTATAACTCTGCAGGTTTGTGAATTACAGTGCCCCTGAGCTCCTTTATTCAACTCGCTTTCTTGTGACCTGGCCGCAACACCGCAGGATGTCTTCAGGCCCTAATCTGGTTCTGGCACGGCACGCTGAGCCTTTGGTTAATTCCTCCTCCTGGTGGGAAATGAGAGTTAAATTTGCCCGTCCAGACACCTCCAGCTAGCCTCTCATTGGTTCTCTCTATTCCTGTTCATCTTCCGCAGAAATTGCAAACTGTGCCAAACAGGAGGTTAAAGGCGCTGACTCTCCAAGTGGGGAGAGTGTTAGTAAAGCGTCTGGAATGTTGCACCCGAGTACCAGGGGAGGAAAACTGAGACATATTTGAACACGTCTCCCGATCACATGGTTGATCATACTCTGGGTTCCACATGCATGTTTTAGCTGAAGGAAGAATACCTAAAACCTGGGTAGTTGAAACCCGTGTAATGGGTACCATGCAATATGACTTCAAAGGGTCTTCATTTGCTCACCGAACCTCTCCAATCCTATCACTGCTGCGTTTATGCCCCTGTACACATGCTTGATTCTCTTTCGGAGACATAGCAATCCATAGGTTTTAAGATACTTACTAGTCAGGTACATTCTTAGGCGTTTAATATGCGGTGTTGAGTCCATTTCATTGAGCAAGGAGTAGCTCTTGTCTATTCCATATTTGACTTAAGGAACTTTATCTGTGCTCATTTCAATCTCTGGTTTTATGCAGCACCCCAACTCACCTTTCCCCTTAAGCAAGCATAAGTTGGTTTTCTAAATTTGAGACCCTGTTCTGTTCTGTAATTCAGTTCCTGTGTAGCCAAGTTTCCATTCCGTGTATTACTGATATCTTATGATGTTTCTTTTTCTGTGTGACTTATTTCAGTTAGAATCATCATACCTGAATCCACTCATTGTGCTGCTAAGGGCCTGATGACACAGATTACATTGCTGAGTGATATTGCTTTGTAAGTAAATACCACAACTTCTTTATCCATTTTTCACTTTCTGCGATGTTGAACTTGTACTGTAAACGAGGTTCTTGTAAACAGAGCCGTTCCAAACTTTGGGGTGGCTGTGTCTTTTTGATTTTAATTTCCCTAAGCTATAGGACCATAAGTGGAAGTGCCCTAGGTTTTGTTGCTTTGTTTTTTAGATGTTTCAGGAAACACCATACACTTCTCCCGAGTGGTTGTTGGCAATTTACATCCCGCCCATCAGCCTAACAAGGCTCCCAGTTCTCCATGGCCTGTCCTGCCTTTCTGGATTTTACACTTTTTTCAGATGGCCCTTTTGACCGGGGGGAAGTGAGACTTCATTGTAGTGCAGATTTCCTTTGCAAGCTTGCTTGGTTCGCCAAAAAGGGCGTATGCGTTTTTTCCTGAATATATTCAGGAAAAAACGCATACGCCCTTTTTGGCCAAGTGCATCATTGTGGACGTTCTGCCTCTTTTCCTATGCTTTCAATGCAATTCCAGTCTACCTCCTGAAATCGGTTTCCTGCAATTCTGCCCCGCATTCAAGTCCTCTTGGCAGCCTTACTTCAGTCTATTTTTGGACGATAGCTGTCATTTATAACTCTGCAGGTTTGTGAATTACAGTGCCCCTGAGCTCCTTTCTTCAACTCGCTTTCTTGTGACCTGGCCGCAACACCGCAGGATGGCTTCAGGCCCTAATCTGGTTCCGGCACGGCATGCTGAGCCTTTGGTTAATTCCTCTTCCTGGTGGGAAATGAGAGTTAAATTTGCCCGTCCAGACACCTCCAGCTAGTCTCTCATTGGTTCTCGCTATTCCTATTCATCTTCCGCAGAAATTGCAAACTGGGCCAAACAGGAGGTTAAAGGGACTGACTCTCCAAGTCGGGAGAGTGTTAGTAAAGCGTCTGGAATGTTGCACCCGAGTACCAGGGTACGAAAAGTGAGACATATTTGAACACGTCTCCCGATCACATGGTTGATCATACTCTAGGTTCCACATGCATGTTTTAGCTGAAGGAAGAATACCTTAAACCTGGAGAGTTGAGACCCTTGTAATGGGTACCGTGCAATATGACTTCAAAGGGTCTTCATTTGCTCACTGAACCTCTCCAATCCTATCACTGCTGCGTTTATGCCCCTGTACACATGCTTGATTCTCTTTCGGAGACATAGCAATCTATAGCTTTTAAGATACTTACTAGTCAGGTACATTCTTAGGCGTTTAATATGGGGTTTTGAGTCCATTTCGTTGAGCAAGGAGTAGCTCTTGTCTATTCCATATTTGGCTTAAGGAACTTTATCTGTGCTCATTTCAATCTCTGGTTTTATGCAGCACCCCAACTCACCTTTACCCTTAAGCAAGCATAAGTTGGTTTTCTAAATTTGAGACACTGTTCTGTTCTGTAATTCAGTTCCTGTGTAGCCAAGTTTCCATTCCGTATGTTACTGATATCTTATGATGTTTCTTTTTCTGTGTGACTTATTTCAGTTAGAATCATCATACCTGAATCCACTCATTGTGCTGCTAAGGGCCTGATGACATAGATTTCATTGCTGAGTGATATTGCTTTGTAAGTGAATACCACAACTTCTTTATCCATTTTTCACTTTCTGCGATGTTGAACTTGTACTGTAAACGAGGTTCTTGTAAACAGAGCCATTCCAAACTTTGGGGTGGCTGTGTCTTTTTGATTTTAATTTCCCTAAGCTATAGGACCATAAGTGGAAGTGCCCTAGGCTCTGATGCTTTGTTTTTTAGATGTTTCAGGAAACACCATACACTTCTCTCAAGTGTCTGTTGGCAATTTACATCCCACCAATCAGCATAACAAGGCTCCCAGTTCTCAATGGCCTGTTGCCTTTCTGGATTTTACACTTTTTTCAGATGGCCCTTTTGACCGGGGGGAAGTGAGACTTCATTGTAGTGCAGATTTCCTTTGCAAGCTTGCTTGGTTGGCCAAAAAGGGCGTATGCGTTTTTTCCTGAATATATTCAGGAAAAAACGCATACGCCCTTTTTGGCCAAGTGCATCATTGTGGACGTTCTGCCTCTTTTCCTATGCTTTCAATGCAATTCCAGTCTACCTCCTGAAATCGGTTTCCTGCAATTCTGCCCCGCTTTCAAGTCCTCTTGGCAGCCTTACTTCAGTCTATTTTTGGACGATAGCTGTCATTTATAACTCTGCAGGTTTGTGAATTACAGTGTCCCTGAGCTCCTTTCTTCAACTCGCTTTCTTGTTAGCTGGCCGCAACACCGCAGGATGGCTTCAGGCCCTAATCTGGTTCCGGCCCGGCATGCTGAGCCTTTGGTTAATTCCTCTTCCTGGTGGGAAATGAGAGTTAAATTTGCCCGTCCAGACACCTCCAGCAAGTCTCTCATTGGTTCTCGCTATTCCTGTTCATCTTCCGCAGAAATTGCAAACTGGGCCAAACAGGAGGTTAAAGGGACTGACTCTCCAAGTCGGGAGAGTGTTAGTAAAGCTTCTGGAATGTTGCACCCGAGTACCAGGGGAGGAAAACTGAGACATATTTGAACACGTCTCCCGTTCACATGGTTGATCATACTGTGGGTTCCACATGCATGTTTTAGCTGAAGGAAGAATACTTTAAACCTGGAGAGTTGAGACCCGTGTAATGGGTACCATGCAATATGACTTCAAAGGGTCTTCATTTGCTCACCGAACCTCTCCAATCCTATCACTGCTGCGTTTATGGCCCTGTACACATGCTTGATTCTCTTTTGGAGACATAGCAATCCATAGGTTTTAAGATACTTACTAGTCAGGTACATTCTTAGGCGTTTAATATGGGGTTTTGAGTCCATTTCGTTGAGCAAGGAGTAGCTCTTGTCTATTCCATATTTGGCTTAAGGAACTTTATCTGTGCTCATTTCAATCTCTGGTTTTATGCAGCACCCCAACTCACCTTTACCTTTAAGCAAGCATAAGTTGGTTTTCTAAATTTGAGACCCTGTTCTGTTTTGGAATGCAGTTCCTGTGTAGCCAAGTTTACATTCCGTGTATTAGTGATATCTTATGATGTTTCTTTTTCTGTGTGACTTATTTCAGTTAGAATCATCGTACCTGAATCCACTCATTATGCTGCTACGGGCCTGATGACATAGATTTCATTGCTGAGTGATACTGCATTGTACGTAAGTACCACAAGTTCTTTATCCATTTTTCACTTTCTGTGATATTGAACTTGTACGGTAAACGAGGTTCTTGTAAACGGAGGCGTCCCAATCTTTGGGGTGGCTGTGTCTTTTTTATTTTAATTTCCCTAAGCTATAGGACCATAAGTGGAAGTGCCCTAGGTTCTGTTGCTTTGTTTTTTAGATGTTTCAGGAAACACCATACACTTCTCCCAAGTGGTTTTTGGCAATTTACATCCCGCCCATCAGCATAACAAGGCTCCCAGTTCTCCATGGCCTGTCCTGCCTTTCTGGATTTTACACTTTTTTCAGATGGCCCTTTTGACCGGGGGGAAGTGAGACTTCATTGTAGTGCAGATTTCCTTTGCAAGCTTGCTTGGTTGGCCAAAAAGGGCGTATGCGTTTTTTCCTGAATATATTCAGGAAAAAACGCATACGCCCTTTTTGGCCAAGTGCATCATTGTGGACGTTCTGCCTCTTTTCCTATGCTTTCAGTGCAATTCCAGTCTACCTCCTGAAATCGGTTTCCTGCAATTCTGCCCCGCTTTCAAGTCTTCTTGGCAGCCTTACTTCAGTCTATTTTTGGACGATAGCTGTCATTTATAACTCTGCAGGTTTGTGAATTACAGTGCCCCTGAGCTCCTTTCTTCAACTCGCTTTCTTTTGAGCTGGCCGCAACACCGCAGGATGGCTTCAGGCCCTAATCTGGTTCCGGCACGGCACACTGAGCCTTTGGTTATTTCCTCTTCCTGGTGGGAAATGAGAGTTAAATTTGCCCGTCCAGACACCTCCAGCTAGCCTCTCATTGGTTCTCGCTATTCCTTTTCATCTGCCGCAGAAATTACAAACTGGGCCAAACAGGAGGTTAAAGGCGCTGACTCTCCAAGTGGGGAGAGTGTTAGTAAAGCGTCTGGAACGTTGCACCCGAGTACCAGGGGAGGAAAACTGAGACATATTTGAACACGTCTCCCGATCATATGGTTGATCATACTCTAGGTTCCACATGCATGTTTTAGCTGAAGGAAGAATACCTTAAACCTCGGTAGTTGAAACCCGTGGAATGGGTACCATGCAATATGACTTCAAAGGGTCTTCATTTGCTCACCGAACCTCTCCAATCCTATCACTGCTGCGTTTATGCCCCTGTACACATGCTTGATTCTCTTTCGGAGACATAGCAATCCATAGGTTTTAAGATACTTACTAGTCAGGTACATTTTTAGGCGTTTAATATGGGGTGTTGAGTCTATTTCGTTGAGCAAGGAGTAGCTCTTGTCTATTCCATATTTGGCTTAAGGAACTTTATCTGTGCTCATTTCAATCTCTGGTTTTATGCAGCACCCCAACTCACCTTTACCCTTAAGCAAGCATAAGTTGGTTTTCTAAATTTGAGACCCTGTTCTGTTCTGTAATTCAGTTCCGGTGTAGCCAAGTTTCCATTCCGTGTAGTACTGATATCTTATGATGTTTCTTTTTCTGTGTGACTTATTTCAGTTAGAATCATCATACCTGAATCCACTCATTGTGCTGCTAAGGGCCTGATGACACAGATTTCATTGCTGAGTGATATTGCTTTGTAAGTAAATACCACAACTTCTTTATCCATTTTTCACTTTCTGTGATGTTGAACTTGTACTGTAAAGGAGGTTCTTGTAAACAGACCCGTTGCAAACTTTGGGGTGGCTGTGTCTTTTTGATTTTAATTTCCCTAAACTATAGGACCACAAGTGGAAGTGCCCTAGGCTCTGTTGCTTTGTTTTTTAGATGTTTCAGGAAACACCATACACTTCTCCCGAGTGGTTGTTGGCAATTTACATCCCGCCCATCAGCATAACAAGGCTCCCAGTTCTCCATGGCCTGTCCTGCCTTTCTGGATTTTACACTTTTTTCAGATGGCCCTTTTGACCGGGGGGAAGTGAGACTTCATTGTAGTGCAGATTTCCTTTGCAAGCTTGCTTGGTTGGCTAAAAAGTGCGTATGCGTTTTTTCCTGAATATATTCAGGAAAAAATGCATACGCCGTTTTTGGCCAAGTGCATCATTGTGGACGTTCTGCCTCTTTTCCTATGCTTTCAATGCAATTCCAGTCTACCTCCTGAAATCGGTTTCCTGCAATTCTGCCCCGCTTTCAAGTCCTCTTGGCAGCCTTACTTCAGTCTATTTTTGGACGATAGCTGGCATTTATAACTCTGCAGGTTTGTGAATTACAGTGCCCCTGAGCTCCTTTCTTCAACTTGCTTTCTTGTGACCTGGCCGCAACACCGCAGGATGGCTTCAGGCCCTAATCTGGTTCCGGCACGGCACGCTGAGCCTTTGGTTATTTCCTCTTCCTGGTGGGAAATGAGAGTTAAATTTGCCCGTCCAGACACCTCCAGCTAGTCTCTCATTGGTTCTCGCTATTCCTGTTCATCTTCCGCAGAAATTGCAGAGTGGGCCAAACAGGAGGTTAAAGGGACTGACTCTCCAAGTGGGGAGAGTGTTAGTAAAGCGTCTGGAATGTTGCACCCGAGTACCACGGGAGGAAAACTGAGACATATTTGAACACGTCTCCCGTTCACATGGTTCATCATACTTGGGTTCCACATGCATGTTTTAGCTGAAGGAAGAATACCTTAAACCTGGAGAGTTAAGACCCGTGTAATGGGTACCATGCAATATGACTTCAAAGCGTCTTCATTTGCTCACCGAACCTCTCCAATCCTATCACTGCTGCGTTTATGCCCCTGTACACATGCTTGATTCTCTTTCGGAGACATAAAATCCATAGGTTTTAAGATACTTACTAGTCAGGTACATTCTTAGGCGTTTAATATGCGGTGTTGAGTCCATTTCATTGAGCAAGGAGTAGCTCTTGTCTATTCCATATTTGACTTAAGTAAATTTATCTGTGCTCATTTCAATCTCTGGTTTTATGCAGCACCCCAACTCACCTTTACCCTTAAGCAAGCATAAGTTGGTTTTCTAAATTTGAGACCCTGTTCTGTTCTGTAATTCAGTTCCTGTGTAGCCAAGTTTACATTCCGTGTATTACTGATATCTTATGATGTTTCTTTTTCTGTGTGACTTATTTCAGTTAGAAGCATCATACCTGAATCCACTCATTGTGCTGCTAAGGGCCTGATGACACAGATTTCATTGCTGAGTGATATTGCTTTGTAAGTAAATACCACATCTTCTTTATCCATTTTTCACTTTCTGCGATGTTGAACTTGTACTGTAAACGAGGTTCTTGTAAACAGAGCCGTTCCAAACTTTGGGGTGGCTGTGTCTTTTTGATTTTAAATTCCCTAAGCTATAGGACCATAAGTGGAAGTGCCCCAGGCTCTGTTGCTTTGTTTTTTAGATGTTTCAGGAAACACCATACACTTCTCCTGAGTGGTTGTTGGCAATTTACATCCTGCCCTTCAGCAAACAAGGCTCCCAGTTCTCCAAGGCCTCTCCTGCCTTTCTGGATTTTACACTTTTTTCAGATGGCCCTTTTGACCGGGGGGAAGTGAGACTTCATTGTAGTGCAGATTTCCTTTGCAAGCTTGCTTGGTTGGCCAAAAAGGGCGTATGCGTTTTTTCCTGAATATATTCAGGAAAAAACGCATACGCCCTTTTTGGCCAAGTGCATCATTGTGGACGTTCTGCCTCTTTTCCTATGCTTTCAATGCAATTCCAGTCTACCTCCTGAAATCGGTTTCCTGCAATTGTGCCCGCTTTCAAGTCCTCTTGGCAGCCTTACTTCAGTCTATTTTTGGACGATAGCTGTCATTTATAACTCTGCAGGTTTGTGAATTACAGTGCCCCTGAGCTCCTTTCTTCAACTCGCTTTCTTTTGAGCTGGCCGCAACACCGCAGGATGGCTTCAGGCCCTAATCTGGTTCCGGCACGGCACACTGAGCCTTTGGTTATTTCCTCTTCCTGGTGGGAAATGAGAGTTAAATTTGCCCGTCCAGACACCTCCAGCTAGCCTCTCATTGGTTCTCGCTATTCCTGTTCATCTGCCGCAGAAATTACAAACTGGGCCAAACAGGAGGTTAAAGGCGCTGACTCTCCAAGTGAGGAGAGTGTTAGTAAAGCGTCTGGAATGTTGCACCCGAGTACCAGGGGAGGAAAACTGAGACATATTTGAACACGTCTCCCGATCACATGGTTGATCATACTTGGTTTCCACATGCATGTTTTAGCTGAAGGAAGAATACCTTAAACCTGGAGAGTTGAGACCCGTGTAATGGGTACCATGCAATATGACGTCAAAGGGTCTTCATTTGCTCACCGAACCTCTCCAATCCTATCACTGCTGCGTTTATGCCCCTGTACACATGCTTGATTCTCTTTCGGAGACATAGCAATCCATAGGTTTTAAGATACTTACTAGTCAGGTACATTCTTGGCGTTTAATATGCGGTGTTGAGTCCATTTCGTTGAGCAAGGAGTAGCTCTTGTCTATTCCATATTTGACTTAAGGAACTTTATCTGTGCTCATTTCAATCTCTGGTTTTATGCAGCACCCCAACTCACCTTTCCCCTTAAGCAAGCATAAGTTGGTTTTCTAAATTTGAGACCCTTTTCTGTTCTGTAATTCAGTTCCTGTGTAGCCAAGTTTCCATTCCGTGTATTACTGATATCTTATGATGTTTCTTTTTCTGTGTGACTTATTTCAGTTAGAATCATCATACCTGAATCCACTCATTGTGCTGCTAAGGGCCTGATGACACAGATTTCATTGCTGAGTGATATTGCTTTGTAAGTAAATACCACAACTTCTTTCTCCATTTTTCACTTTCTGCGATGTTGAACTTGTACTGTAAACGAGGTTCTTGTAAACAGAGGCGTCCCAAACGTTGGGGTGGCTGTGTCTTTTTGATTTTAATTTCCCTAAGCTATAGGACCATAAGTGGAAGTGCCCTAGGCTCTGTTGCTTTGTTTTTTAGATGTTTCAGGAAACACCATACACTTCTCCCGAGTGGTTGTTGGCAATTTACATCCCGCCCATCAGCATAACAAGGCTCCCAGTTCTCCATGGCCTGTCCTGCCTTTCTGGATTTTACACTTTTTTCAGATGGCCCTTTTGACCGGGGGGAAGTGAGACTTCATTGTAGTGCAGATTTCCTTTGCAAGCTTGCTTGGTTGGCCAAAAAGGGCGTATGCGTTTTTTCCTGAATATATTCAGGAAAAAACGCATACGCCCTTTTTGTCCAAGTGCATCATTGTGGACGTTCTGCCTCTTTTCCTATGCTTTCAGTGCAATTCCAGTCTACCTCCTGAAATCGGTTTCCTGCAATTCTGCCCCGCTTTCAAGTCCTCTTGGCAGCCTTACTTCAGTCTATTTTTGGACGATAGCTGTCATTTATAACTCTGCAGGTTTGTGAATTACAGTGCCCCTGAGCTCCTTTCTTCAACTCGCTTTCTTTTGAGCTGGCCGCAACACCGCAGGATGTCTTCAGGCCCTAATCTGGTTCCGGCACGGCACGCTGAGCCTTTGGTTAATTCCTCTTCCTGGTGGGAAATGAGAGTTAAATTTGCCGGTCCAGACACCTCCAGCTAGCCTCTCATTGGTTCTCGCTATTCCTGTTCATCTTCCGCAGAAATTGCAAACTGGGCCAAACAGGAGGTTAAAGGGACTGACTCTCCAAGTCCAGAGAGTGTTAGTAAAGCGTCTGGAATGTTGCACCCGAGTACCAGGGTATGAAAAGTGAGACATATTTGAACACGTCTCCCGATCACATGGTTGATCATACTCTAGGTTCCACATGCATGTTTTAGCTGAAGGAAGAATACCTTAAACCTGGGTAGTTGAAACCCGTGGAATGGGTACCATGCAATATGACTTCAAAGGGTCTTCATTTGCTCACCGAACCTCTCCAATCCTATCACTGCTGCGTTTATGCCCCTGTACACATGCTTGATTCTCTTTCGGAGACATAGCAATCCATAGGTTTTAAGATACTTACTAGTCAGGTACATTCTTAGGCGTTTAATATGGGGTGTTGAGTCCATTTCGTTGAGCAAGGAGTAGCTCTTGTCTATTCCATATTTGGCTTAAGGAACTTTATCTGTGCTCATTTCAATCTCTGGTTTTATGCAACACCCCAACTCACCTTTACCCTTAAGCAAGCATAAGTTGGTTTTCTAAATTTGAGACCCTGTTCTGTTCTGTAATTCAGTTCCTGTGTAGCCAAGTTTCCATTCCGTGTATTACTGATATCTTATGATGTTTCTTTTTCTGTGTGACTTATTTCAGTTAGAATCATCATACCTGAATCCACTCATTGTGCTGCTAAGGGCCTGATGACACAGATTTCATTGCTGAGTGATATTGCTTTGTAAGTAAATACCACAACTTCTTTATCCATTTTTCACTTTCTGCGATGTTGAACTTGTACTGTAAACGAGGTTCTTGTAAACAGAGCCATTCCAAACTTTGGGGTGGCTGTGTCTTTTTGATTTTAATTTCCCTAAGCTATAGGACCATAAGTGGCAGTGCCCTAGGCTCTGTTGCTTTGTTTTTTAGGTGTTTCAGGAAACACCATACACTTCTCCCGAGTGGTTGTTGGCAATTTACATCCCGCCCATCAGCATAACAAGGCTCCCAGTTCTCCATGGCCTGTCCTGCCTTTCTGGATTTTACACTTTTTTCAGATGGCCCTTTTGACCCGGGGGAAGTGAGACTTCATTGTAGTGCAGATTTCCTTTGCAAGCTTGCTTGGTTGGCCAAAAAGGGCGTATGCGTTTTTTCCTGAATATATTCAGTAAAAAACGCATACGCCCCTTTTGGCCAAGTGCATCATTGTGGACGTTCTGCCTCTTTTCCTATGCTTTCAATGCAATTCCAGTCTACCTCCTGAAATCGGTTTCCTGCAATTCTGCCCCGCTTTCAAGTCCTCTTGGCAGCCTTACTTCAGTCTATTTTTGGACGATAGCTGTCATTTATAACTCTGAAGGTTTGTGAATTACAGTGCCCCTGAGCTCCTTTCTTCAACTCGTTTTCTTGTGACCTGGCCGCAACACCGCAGGATGGCTTCAGGCCCTAATCTGGTTCTGGCACGGCACGCTGAGCCTTTGGTTAATTCCTCTTCCTGGTGGGAAATGAGAGTTAAATTTGCCCGTCCAGACACCTCCAGCTAGCCTCTCATTGTTTCTCGCTATTCCTGTTCATCTTCCGCAGAAATTGCAAACTGGGCCAAACAGGAGGTTAAAGGGACTGACTCTCCAAGTGGGGAGAGTGTTAGTAAAGCATCTGGAATGTTGCACCCGAGTACCAGGGTACGAAAACTGAGACATATTTGAACACGTCTCCCGATCACATGGTTGATCATACTCTAGGTTCCACATGCATGTTTTAGCTGAAGGAAGAATACCTTAAACCTGGGTAGTTGAAACCCGTGTAATGGGTACCATGCAATATGACTTCAAAGGGTCTTCATTTGCTCACCGAACCTCTCCAATCCTATCACTGCTGCGTTTATGCCCCTGTACACATGCTTGATTCTCTTTCGGAGACATAGCAATCCATAGGTTTTAAGATACTTACTAGTCAGGTACATTCTTAGGCGTTTAATATGCGGTGTTGAGTCCATTTCGTTGAGCAAGGAGTAGCTCTTGTCTATTCCATATTTGACTTAAGGAAATTTATCTGTGCTCATTTCAATCTCTGGTTTTATGCAGCACCCCAACTCACCTTTACCCTTAAGCAAGCATAAGTTGGTTTTCTAAATTTGAGACCCTGTTCTGTTCTGTAATTCAGTTCCTGTGTAGCCAAGTTTACATTCCGTGTATTACTGATATCTTATGATGTTTCTTTTTCTGTGTGACTTATTTCAGTTAGAATCATCATACCTGAATCCACTCATTGTGCTGCTAAGGGCCTGATGACACAGATTTCATTGCTGAGTGATATTGCTTTGTACGTAAATACCACAACTTCTTTATCCATTTTTCACTTTCTGCGATGTTGAACTTGTACTGTAAACGAGGTTCTTGTAAACAGAGCCGATACAAACTTTGGCTTGGCTGTGTCTTTTTGATATTAAATTCCCTAAGCTATAGGACCATAAGTGGGAGTGCCCTAGGCTCTGTTGCTTTGTTTTTTAGATGTTTCAGGAAACACCATACACTTCTCCCGAGTGGTTGTTGGCAATTTACATCATGCCCTTCAGCAAACAAGGCTCCCAGTTCTCCATGGCCTGTCCTGCCTTTCTGGATTTTACACTTTTTTCAGATGGCCCTTTTGACCGGGGGGAAGTGAGACTTCATTGTAGTGCAGATTTCCTTTGCAAGCTTGCTTGGTTGGCCAAAAAGGGCGTATGCGTTTTTTCCTGAATATATTCAGGAAAAAACGCATATGCCCTTTTTGGCCAAGTGCATCATTGTGGACGTTCTGCCTCTTTTCCTATTCTTTCAGTGCAATTCCAGTCTACCTCCTGAAATCGGTTTCCTGCAATTCTGCCCCGCTTTCAAGTCCTCTTGGCAGCCTTACTTCAGTCTATTTTTGGACGATAGCTGTCATTTATAACTCTGCAGGTTTGTGAATTACAGTGCCCCTGAGCTCCTTTCTTCAACTCGCTTTCTTTTGAGCTGGCCGCAACACCGCAGGATGGCTTCAGGCCCTAATCTGGTTCCGGCACGGCACACTGAGCCTTTGGTTTTTTCCTCTTCCTGGTGGGAAATGAGAGTTAAATTTGCCCGTCCAGACACCTCCAGCTAGCCTCTCATTGGTTCTCGCTATTCCTGTTCATCTGCCGCAGAAATTACAAACTGGGCCAAACAGGAGGTTAAAGGCGCTGACTCTCCAAGTGGGGAGAGTGTTAGTAAAGCGTCTGGAACGTTGCACCCAAGTACCAGGGGAGGAAAACTGAGACATATTTGAACACGTCTCCCGATCACATGGTTGATCATACTTGGGTTCCACATGCATGTTTTAGCTGAAGGAAGAATACCTTAAACCTGGAGAGTTGAGACCCGTGAAATGGGTACCATGCAATATGACGTCAAAGGGTCTTCATTTGCTCACTGAACCTCTCCAATCCTATCACTGCTGCGTTTATGCCCCTGTACACATGCTTGATTCTCTTTCGGAGACATAGCAATCCATAGGTTTTAAGATACTTACTAGTCAGGTACATTCTTAGGCGTTTAATATGCGGTGTTGAGTCCATTTCGTTGAGCAAGGAGTAGCTCTTGTCTATTCCATATTTGACTTAAGGAACTTTATCTGTGCTCATTTCAATCTCTGGTTTTATGCAGCACCCCAACTCACCTTTACCCTTAAGCAAGCATAAGTTGGTTTTCTAAATTTGAGACCCTGTTCTGTTCTGTAATTCAGTTCCTGTGTAGCCAAGTTTACATTCCGTGTATTACTGATATCTTATGATGTTTCTTTTTCTGTGTGACTTATTTCAGTTAGAATCATCATACCTGAATCCACTCATTGTGCTGCTAAGGGCCTGATGACACAGATTTCATTGCTGAGTGATATTGCTTTGTAAGTAAATACCACAACTTCTTTATCCATTTTTCACTTTCTGCGATGTTGAACTTGTACTGTAAACGAGGTTCTTGTAAACAGACCCGTTGCAAACTTTGGGGTGGCTGTGTCTTTTTGATTTTCATTTCCCTAAACTATAGGACCACAAGTGGAAGTGCCCTAGGCTCTGTTGCTTTGTTTTTTAGATGTTTCAGGAAACAACATACACTTCTCCCGAGTGGTTGTTGGCAATTTACATCCCGCCCATCAGCATAACAAGGCTCCCTGTTCTCCATGGCCTGTCCTGCCTTTCTGGATTTTACACTTTTTTCAGATGGCCCTTTTGACCGGGGGGTTGTGAGACTTCATTGTAGTGCAGATTTCCTTTGCAAGCTTGCTTGGTTAGACAAAAACGGCGTATGCGTTTTTTCCTGAATATATTCAGGAAAAAACGCATACGCCCTTTTTGGCCAAGTGCATCATTGTGGACGTTCTGCCTCTTTTCCTATGCTTTCAATGCAATTCCAGTCTACCTCCTGAAATTGGTTTCCTGCAATTCTGCCCCGCTTTCAAGTCCTCTTGGCAGCCTTACTTCAGTCTATTTTTGGACGATAGCTGTCATTTATAACTCTGCAGGTTTGTGAATTACAGTGCCCCTGAGCTCCTTTCTTCAACTCGCTTTCTTTTGAGCTGGCCGCAACACCGCACTATGGCTTCAGGCCCTAATCTGGTTCCGGCACGGCATGCTGAGCCTTTGGTTATTTCCTCTTCCTGGTGGGAAATGAGAGTTAAATTTGCCCGTCCAGACACCTCCAGCTAGTCTCTCATTGGTTCTTGCTATTCCTGTTCATCTGCCACAGAAATTGCAAACTGTGCCAAACAGGAGGTTAAAGGCGCTGACTCTCCAAGTGGGGAGAGTGTTATTAAAGCGTCTGGAATGTTGCACCCGAGTACCACGGGAGGAAAACTGAGACATATTTGAACACATCTCCCGTTCACATGGTTGATCATACTCTGGGTTCCACATGCATGTTTTAGCTGAAGGAAGAATACCTAAAACCTGGGTAGTTGAAACCCGTGGAATGGGTACCATGCAATATGACTTCAAAGGGTCTTCATTTGCTCACCGAACCTCTCCAATCCTATCACTGCTGCGTTTATGCCCCTGTACACATGCTTGATTCTCTTTCGGAGACATAGCAATCTATAGGTTTTAAGATACTTACTAGTCAGGTACATTCTTAGGCGTTTAATATGCGGTGTTGAGTCCATTTCGTTGAGCAAGGAGTAGCTCTTGTCTATTCCATATTTGGCTTAAGGAACTTTATCTGTGCTCATTTCAATCTCTGGTTTTATGCAGCACCCCAACTCACCTTTACCCTTAAGCAAGCATAAGTTGGTTTTCTAAATTTGAGACCCTGTTCTGTTCTGTAATTCAGTTCCTGTGTAGCCAAGTTTACATTCCGTGTATTACTGATATCTTATGATGTTTCTTTTTCTGTGTGACTTATTTCAGTTAGAATCATCATACCTGAATCCACTCATTGTGCTGCTAAGGGCCTGATGACACAGATTTCATTGCTGAGTGATATTGCTTTGTAAGTAAATACCACAACTTCTTTATCCATTTTTCACTTTCTGCGATGTTGAACTTGTACTGTAAACGAGGTTCTTGTAAACAGAGCCGTCCCAAAATTTGGGGTGGCTGTGTCTTTTTGATTTTAATTTCCCTAAGCTATAGGACCATAAGTGGAAGTGCCCTAGGTTCTGTTGCTTTGTTTTTTAGATGTTTCAGGAAACACCATACACTTCTCCCAAGTGGTTGTTGGCAATTTACATCCCGCCCATCAGCATAACAAGGCTCCCAGTTCTCCATGGCCTGTCCTGCCTTTCTGGATTTTACACTTTTTTCAGATGGCCCTTTTGACCGGGGGGAAGTGAGACTTCATTGTAGTTCAGATTTCCTTTGCAAGCTTGCTTGTTGGCCAAAAAGGGCGTATGCGTTTTTTCCTGAATATATTCAGGAGAAAACGCATACGCCCTTTTTGGCCAAGTGCATCATTGTGGACGTTCTGCCTCTTTTCCTATGCTTTCAATGCAATTCCAGTCTACCTCCTGAAATCGGTTTCCTGCAATTCTGCCCCACTTTCAAGTCCTCTTGGCAGCCTTACTTCAGTATATTTTCGGACGATAGCTGTCATTTATAACTCTGCAGGTTTGTGAATTACAGTGCCCCAGAGCTCCTTTCTTCAGCTCGCTTTCTTGTGAGCTGGCCGCAACACCGCAGGATGGCTTCAGGCCCTAATCTGGTTCCGGCACGGCACGCTGAGCCTTTGGTTAATTCCTCTTCCTGGTGGGAAATGAGAGTTAAATTTGCCCGTCCAGACACCTCCAGCTTGTCTCTCATTGGTTCTCGCTATTCCTGTTCATCTTCCGCAGAAATTGCAAACTGGGCCAAACAGGAGGTTAAAGGGACTGACTCTCCAAGTCGGGAGAGTGTTAGTAAAGCGTCTGGAATGTTGCACCCGAGTACCAGGGGAGGAAAACTGAGACATATTTGAACACGTCTCCCGATCACATGGTTGATCATACTCTAGGTTCCACATGCATGTTTTAGCTGAAGGAAGAATACCTTAAACCTGGGTAGTTGAAACCCGTGGAATGAGTACCATGCCATATGACTTCAAAGGGTCTTCATTTGCTCACCGAACCTCTCCAATCCTATCACTGCTGCGTTTATGCCCCTGTACACATGCTTGATTCTCTTTTGGAGACATAGCAATCCATAGGTTTTAAGATACTTACTAGTCAGGTACATTCTTAAGCGTTTAATATGCGGTGTTGAGTCCATTTCGCTGAGCAAGGAGTAGCTCTTGTCTATTCCATATTTGACTTAAGGAACTTTATCTGTGCTCATTTCAATCTCTGGTTTTATGCAGCACCCCAACTCACCTTTACCCTTAAGCAAGCATAAGTTGGTTTTCTAAATTTGAGACCCTGTTCTGTTCTGTAATTCAGTTCCTGTGTAGCCAAGTTTCCATTCCGTGTATTACTGATATCTTATGATGTTTCTTTTTCGGTGTGACTTATTTCAGTTAGAATCATCATACCTGAACCCACTCATTGTGCTGCTAAGGGCCTGATGACACAGATTTCATTGCTGAGTGATATTGCTTTGTAAGTAAATACCACATCTTCTTTATCCATTTTTCACTTTCTGCGATGTTGAACTTGTACTGAACTTGAACTTGTACTGAACTTGAACTTGTACTGTAAACGAGGTTCTTGTAAACAGAGCCGTTCCAAACTTTGGGGTGGCTGTGTCTTTTTGATTTTAATTTCCCTAAGCTATAGGACCATAAGTGGCAGTGCCCTAGGTTCTGTTGCTTTGTTTTTTAGATGTTTCAGGAAACACCATACACTTCTCCCGAGTGTCTGTTGGCAATTTACATCCCGCCCATCAGCATAACACGGCTCCCAGTTCTCCATGGCCTGTCCTGCCTTTCTGGATTTTACACTTTGTTCAGATGGCCCTTTTGACCGGAGGGAAGTGAGACTTCATTGTAGTGCAGATTTCCTTTGCAAGCTTGCTTGGTTGGCCAAAAAGGGCGTATGCGTTTTTTCCTGAATATATTCAGGAAAAAACGCATACGCCCTTTTTGGCCAAGTGCATCATTGTGGACGTTCTGCCTCTTTTCCTATGCTTTCAATGCAATTCCAGTCTACCTCCTGAAATCGGTTTCCTGCAATTCTGCCCCGCTTTCAAGTCCTCTTGGCAGCCTTACTTCAGTCTATTTTTGGACGATAGCTGTCATTTATAACTCTGCAGGTTTGTGAATTACAGTGCCCCTGAGCTCCTTTCTTCAACTTGCTTTCTTGTGACCTGGCCGCAACACCGCAGGATGGCTTCAGGCCCTAATCTGGTTCCGGCACGGCACGCAGAGCCTTTGGTTATTTCCTCTTCCTGGTGGGAAATGAGAGTTAAATTTGCCCGCCCAGACACCTCCAGCTAGTCTCTCATTGGTTCTCACTATTCCTGTTCATCTTCCGCAGAAATTGCAAACTGGGCCAAACAGGAGGTTAAAGGCGCTGACTCTCCAAGTGGGGAGAGTGTTAGTAAAGCATCTGGAATGTTGCACCCGAGTACCAGGGGAGAAAAACTGAGACATATTTGAACACGTCTCCCATTCACATGGTTCATCATACTTGGGTTCCACATGCATGTTTTAGCTGAAGGAAGAATACCTTAAACCTGGAGAGTTAAGACCCGTGGAATGGGTACCATGCAATATGACTTCAAAGGGTCTTCATTTGCTCACCGAACCTCTCCAATCCTATCACTGCTGCGTTTATGCCCCTGTACACATGCTTGATTCTCTTTCGGAGACATAGCAATCCATAAGTTTTAAGATACTTACTAGTCAGGTACATTCTTAGGCGTTTAATATGCGGTGTTGAGTCCATTTCGTTGAGCAAGGAGTAGCTCTTGTCTATTCCATATTTGACTTAAGGAACTTTATCTGTGCTCATTTCAATCTCTGGTTTTATGCAGCACCCCAACTCACCTTTCCCCTTAAGCAAGCATAAGTTGGTTTTCTAAATTTGAGACCCTGTTCTGTTCTGTAATTCAGTTCCTGTGTAGCCAAGTTTCCATTCCGTGTATTACTGATATCTTATGATGTTTCTTTTTCTGTGTGACTTATTTCAGTTAGAATCATCATACCTGAATCCACTCATTGTGCTGCTAAGGGCCTGATGACACAGATTTCATTGCTGAGTGATATTGCTTTGTAAGTAAATACCACAACTTCTTTATCCATTTTTCACTTTCTGCGATGTTGAACTTGTACTGTAAACGAGGTTCTTGTAAACAGAGCCGTTGCAAACTTTGGGGTGGCTGTGTCTTTTTGATTTTAATTTCCCTAAGCTATAGGACCATAAGTGGAAGTGCCCTAGGCTCTGTTGCTTTATTTTTTAGATGTTTCAGGAAACACCATACACTTCTCCGGAGTGGTTGTTGGCAATTTACATCCCGCCCATCAGCATAACAAGGCTCCCAGTTCTTCATGGCCTGTCCTGCCTTTCTGGATTTTACACTTTTATCAGATGGCCCTTTTGACCGGGGGGAAGTGAGACTTCATTGTAGTGCAGATTTCCTTTGCAAGCTTGCTTGGTTGGCCAAAAAGTGCGTATGCGTTTTTTCCTGAATATATTCAGGAAAAAATGCATACGCCCTTTTTGGCCAAGTGCATCATTGTGGACGTTCTGCCTCTTTTCCTATGCTTTCAATGCAATTCCAGTCTACCTCCTGAAATCGGTTTCCTGCAATTCTGCCCCGCTTTCTAGTCCTCTTGGCAACCTTACTTCAGTATATTTTTGGACGATAGCTGTCATTTATAACTCTGCAGGTTTGTGAATTACAGTGCCCCTGAGCTCCTTTCTTCAACTCGCTTTCTTGTGAGCTGGACGCAACACCGCAGGATGGCTTCAGGCCCTAATCTGGTTCCGGCAGGGCACGCTGAGCCTTTGGTTAATTCCTCTTCCTGGTGGGAAATGAGAGTTAAATTTGCCCGTCCAGACACCTCCAGCTAGTCTCTCATTGGTTCTCGCTATTCCTGTTCATCTTCCGCAGAAATTGCAAACTGGTCCAAACAGGAGGTTAAAGGGACTGACTCTCCAAGTCGGGAGAGTGTTAGTAAAGCGTCTGGAATGTTGCACCCGAGTACCAGGGTACGAAAACTGAGACATATTTGAATACGTCTCCCGATCACATGGTTGATCATACTCTAGGTTCCACATGCATGTTTTAGCTGAAGGAAGAATACCTTAAACCTGGGTAGTTGAAACCCGTGGAATGGGTACCATGCAATATGACTTCAAAGGGTCTTCATTTGCTCACCGAACCTCTCCAATCCTATCACTGCTGCGTTTATGCCCCTGTACACATGCTTGATTCTCTTTCGGAGACATAGCAATCCATAGGTTTTAAGATACTTACTAGTCAGGTACATTCTTAGGCGTTTAATATGCGGTGTTGAGTCCATTTCGTTGAGCAAGGAGTAGCTCTTTTCTATGCCATATTTGACTTAAGGAACTTTATCTGTGCTCATTTCAATCTCTGGTTTTATGCAGCACCCCAACTCACCTTTCCCCTTAAGCAAGCATAAGTTGGTTTTCTAAATTTGAGACCCTGTTCTGTTCTGTAATTCAGTTCCTGTGTAGCCAAGTTTCCATTCCGTGTATTACTGATATCTTATGATGTTTCTTTTTCTGTGTGACTTATTTCAGTTAGAATCATCATACCTGAATCCACTCATTGTGCTGCTAAGGGCCTGATGACACAGATTTCATTGCTGAGTGATATTGCTTTGTAAGTAAATACCACAACTTCTTTATCCATTTTTCACTTTCTGCGATGTTGAACTTGTACTGTAAACGAGGTTCTTGTAAACAGAGCCGTTCCAAACTTTGGGGTGGCTGTGTCTTTTTTATTTTAATTTCCCTATGCAATAGGACCATAAGTGGAAGTGCCCTAGGTTCTGTTGCTTTGTTTTTTAGATGTTTCAGGAAACAACATACACTTCTCCCGAGTGGTTGTTGGCAATTTACATCCCACCCTTCATCATAACAAGGCTCCCAGTTCTCCATGGCCTGTCCTGCCTTTCTGGATTTTACACTTTTTTCAGATGGCCCTTTTGACCGGGGGGAAGTGAGACTTCACTGTAGTGCAGATTTCCTTTGCAAGCCTGCTTGGTTGGCCAAAAAGGGCGTATGCGTTTTTTCCTGAATATATTCAGGAAAAAACGCATACGCCCTTTTTGGCCAAGTGCATCATTGTGGACGTTCTGCCTCTTTTCCTATGCTTTCAATGCAATTCCAGTCTACCTCCTGAAATCGGTTTCCTGCAATTCTGCCCCGCTTTCAAGTCCTCTTGGCAGCCTTACTTCAGTCTATTTTTGGACGATAGCTGTCATTTATAACTCTGCAGGTTTGTGAATTACAGTGCCCCTGAGCTCCTTTCTTCAACTTGCTTTCTTGTGACCTGGCCGCAACACCGCAGGATGGCTTCAGGCCCTAATCTGGTTCCGGCACGGCACGCTGAGCCTTTGGTTATTTCCTCTTCCTGGTGGGAAATGAGAGTTAAATTTGCCCGTCCAGACACCTCCAGCTAGTCTCTCACTGGTTCTCGCTATTCCTGTTCATCTTCCACAGAAATTGCAAACTGGGCCAAACAGGAGGTTAAAGGCGCTGACTCTCCAAGTGGGGAGAGTGTTAGTAAAGCGTCTGGAATGTTGCACCCGAGTACCAGGGGAGGAAAACTGAGACATATTTGAACACGTCTCCCGTTCACATGGTTGATCATACTTGGGTTCCACATGCATCTTTTAGCTGAAGGAAGAATACCTTAAACCTGGAGAGTTAAGACCCGTGGAATGGGTACCATGCAATATGACTTCAAAGGGTCTTCATTTGCTCACCGAACGTCTCCAATCCTATCACTGCTGCGTTTATGCCCCTGTACACATGCTTGATTCTCTTTCGGAGACATAGCAATCCATAGGTTTTAAGATACTTACTAGTCAGGTACATTCTTTGGCGTTTAATATGCGGTGTTGAGTCCTTTTCGTTGAGCAAGGAGTAGCTCTTGTCTATGCCATATTTGACTTAAGGAACTTTATCTGTGCTCATTTCAATCTCTGGTTTTATGCAGCACCCCAACTCACCTTTACCCTTAAGCAAGCATAAGTTGGTTTTCTAAATTTGAGATCCTGTTCTGTTCTGTAATTCAGTTCCTGTGTAGCCAAGTTTCCATTCCGTGTATTACTGATATCTTATGATGTTTCTTTTTCTGTGTGACTTATTTCAGTTAGAATCATCATACCTGAATCCACTCATTGTGCTGCTAAGTGCCTGATGACACAGATTTCATTGCTGAGTGATATTGCTTTGTAAGTAAATACCACAACTTCTTTATCCATTTTTCACTTTCTGCGATGTTGAACTTGTACTGTAAACGAGGTTCTTGTAAACAGAGCCATTCCAAACTTTGGGGTGGCTGTGTCTTTTTTATTTTAATTTCCTTAAGCTATAGGACCATAAGTGGAAGTGCCCTAGGCTCTGTTGCTTTGTTTTTTAGATGTTTCAGGAAACACCATACACTTCTCCCGAGTGGTTGTTGGCAATTTACATCCCGCCCATCAGCATAACAAGGCTCCCAGTTCTCCATGGCCTGTCCTGCCTTTCTGGATTTTACACTTTTTTCAGATGGCCCTTTTGACCGGGGGGAAGTGAGACTTCATTGTAGTGCAGATTTCCTTTGCAAGCTTGCTTGGTTGGCCAAAAAGGGCGTATGCGTTTTTTCCTGAATATATTCAGGAAAAAACGCATACGCCCTTTTTGGCCAAGTGCATCATTGTGGACGTTCTGCCTCTTTTCCTATGCTTTCAATGCAATTCCAGTCTACCTCCTGAAATCGGTTTCCTGCAATTCTGCCCCGCTTTCAAGTCCTCTTGGCAGCCTTACTTCACTCTATTTTTGGACGATAGCTGTCATTTATAACTCTGCAGGTTTGTGAATTACAGTGCCCCTGAGCTCCTTTCTCCAATTTGCTTTCTTGTGACCTGGCCGCAACACCGCAGGATGGCTTCAGGCCCTAATCTGTTTCCTGCACGGCACGCTGAGCCTTTGGTTATTTCCTCTTCCTGGTGGGAAATGAGAGTTAAATTTTCCCGTCCAGACACCTCCAGCTAGTCTCTCATTGGTTCTCGCTATTCCTGTTCATCTTCCGCAGAAATTGCAAACTGGGCCAAACAGGAGGTTAAAGGCGCTGACTCTCCAAGTGGGGAGAGTGTTAGTAAAGCGTCTGGAATGTTGCACCCGAGTACCAGGGGAGGAAAACTGAGACATATTTGAACACGTCTCCCGTTCACATGGTTGATCATACTTGGGTTCCACATGCATGTTTTAGCTGAAGGAAGAATACCTTAAACCTGGAGAGTTAAGACCCGTGGAATGGGTACCATGCAATATGACTTCAAAGGGTCTTCCTTTGCTCACCGAAACTCTCCAATCCTATCACTGCTGCGTTTATGCCCCTGTACACATGCTTGATTCTCTTTCGGAGACATAGCAATCCATAGGTTTTAAGATACTTACTAGTCAGGTACATTCTTAGGCGTTTAATATGCGGTGTTGAGTCCATTTCGTTGAGCAAGGAGTAGCTCTTGTCTATTCCATATTTGACTTAAGGAACTTTATCTGTGCTCATTTCAATCTCTGGTTTTATGCAGCACCCCAACTCTCCTTTCCCCTTAAGCAAGCATAAGTTGGTTTTCTAAATTTGAGACCCTGTTCTGTTCTGTAATTCAGTTCCTGTGTAGCCAAGTTTACATTCCGTGTATTACTGATATCTTATGATGTTTCTTTTTCTGTGTGACTTATTTCAGTTAGAATCATCATACCTGAATCCACTCATTGTGCTGCTAAGGGCCTGATGACACAGATTTCATTGCTGAGTGATATTGCTTTGTAAGTAAATACCACAACTTCTTTATCCATTTTTCACTTTCTGCAATGTTGAACTTGTACTGTAAACGAGGTTTTTGTAAACAGAGGCGTCCCAAATTTTGGGGTGTCTGTGTCTTTTTGATTTTAATTTCCCTAAGCTATAGGAGCATAAGTGGCAGTGCCCTAGGCTCTGTTGCTTTGTTTTTTAGATGTTTCAGGAAACACCATACACTTCTCCCCTGTGTCTGTTGGCAATTTACATCCCGCCCATCAGCATAACAAGGCTCCCAGTTCTCCATGGCCTGTCCTGCCTTTCTCGATTTTACACTTTTTTTCAGATGGCCCTTTTGACCGGGGGGAAGTGAGACTTCATTGTAGTGCAGATTTCCTTTGCAAGCTTGCTTGGTTGGCCAAAAAGGGCGTATGCGTTTTTTCCTGAATATATTCAGGAAAAAACGCATACGCCCTTTTTGGCCAAGTGCATCATTGTGGACGTTCTGCCTCTTTTCCTATGCTTTCAATGCAATTCCAGTCTACCTCCTGAAATCGGTTTCCTGCAATTCTGCCCCGCTTTCAAGTCCTCTTGGCAGCCTTACTTCAGTCTATTTTTGGACGATAGCTGTCATTTATAACTCTGCAGGTTTGTGAATTACAGTGCCCCTGAGCTCCTTTCTTCAACTCGCTTTCTTTTGAGCTGGCCGCAACACCGCAGGATGGCGTCAGGCCCTAATCTGGTTCCGGTATGGCACGCTGAGCCTTTGGTTATTTCCTCTTCCTGGTGGGAAATGAGAGTTAAATTTGCCCGTCCAGACACCTCCAGCTAGTCTCTCATTGGTTCTCGCTATTCCTGTTCATCTTCCGCAGAAATTGCAAACTGGGCCAAACAGGAGGTTAAAGGCACTGACTCTCCAAGTGGGGAGAGTGTTAGTAAAGTGTCTGGAATGTTGCACCCGAGTACCAGGGGAGGAAAACTGAGACATATTTGAACACGTCTCCCGTTCACACGGTTGATCATACTCTGGGTTCCACATGCATGTTTTAGCTGAAGGAAGAATACCTTAAACCTTGAGAGTTGAGACCCGTGGAATGGGTACCATGCAATATGTCTTCAAAGGGTCTTCATTTGCTCACCGAACCTCTCCAATCCTATCACTGCTGCGTTTATGCCCCTGTACACATGCTTGATTCTCTTTTGGAGACATAGCAATCCATAGGTTTTAAGATACTTACTAGTCAGGTACATTCTTAGGCGTTTAATATGGGGTGTTGAGTCCATTTCGTTGAGCAAGGAGTAGCTCTTGTCTATTCCATATTTGGCTTAAGGACCTTTATCTGTGCTCATTTCAATCTCTGGTTTTATGCAACACCCCAACTCACCTTTCCCCTTAAGCGAGCATAAGTTGGTTTTCTAAATATGAGACCCTGTTCTGTTTTGGAATTCAGTTCCTGTGTAGCCAAGTTTACATTCCGTGTATTACTGATATCTTATGATGTTTCTTTTTCTGTGTGACTTATTTCAGTTAGAATCATCATACCTGAATCCACTCATTGTGCTTCTAAGGGCCTGATGACACAGATTTCATTGCTGAGTGATATTGCTTTGTAAGTAAATACCACAACTTCTTTATCCATTTTTCACTTTCTGCAATGTTGAACTTGTACTGTAAACGAGGTTCTTGTAAACAGAGCCATTCCAAACTTTGGGGTGGCTGTGTCTTTTTGATTTTAATTTCCAAAAGCTATAGGACAATAAGTGGAAGTGCCCTAGGTTCTGTTGCTTTGTTTTTTAGATGTTTCAGGAAACACCATACACTTCTCCCGAGTGGTTGTTGGCAATTTACATCCCGCCCATCAGCATAACAAGGCTCCCAGTTCTCCATGGCCTGTCCTGCCTTTCTGGATTTTACACTTTTTTCAGATGGCCCTTTTTACCGGGGGGAAGTGAGACTTCATTGTAGTGCAGATTTCCTTTGCAAGCTTGCTTGGTTGGCCAAAAAGGGCGTATGCGTTTTTTCCTGAATATATTCAGGAAAAAACGCATACGCCCTTTTTGGCCAAGTGCATCATTGTGGACGTTCTGCCTCTTTTCCTATGCTTTCAATGCAATTCCAGTCTACCTCCTGAAATCGGTTTCCTGCAATTCTGCCCCGCTTTCAAGTCCTCTTGGCAGCCTTACTTCAGTCTATTTTTGGACGATAGCTGTCATTTATAACTCTGCAGGTTTGAGAATTACAGTGCCCCTGAGCTCCTTTCTTCAACTCGCTTTCTTTTGAGCTGGCCGCAACACCGCAGGATGGCGTCAGGCCCTAATCTGGTTCCGGTATGGCACGCTGAGCCTTTGGTTATTTCCTCTTCCTGGTGGGAAATGAGAGTTAAATTTGCCCGTCCAGACACCTCCAGCTAGTCTCTCATTGGTTCTCGCTATTCCTGTTCATCTTCCGCAGAAATTGCAAACTGGGCCAAACAGGAGGTTAAAGGCACTGACTCTCCAAGTGGGGAGAGTGTTAGTAAAGTGTCTGGAATGTTGCACCCGAGTACCAGGGGAGGAAAACTGAGACATATTTGAACACGTCTCCCGTTCACACGGTTGATCATACTCTGGGTTCCACATGCATGTTTTAGCTGAAGGAAGAATACCTTAAACCTGGAGAGTTGAGACCCGTGGAATGGGTACCATGCAATATGTCTTCAAAGGGTCTTCATTTGCTCACCGAACCTCTCCAATCCTATCACTGCTGCGTTTATGCCCCTGTACACATGCTTGATTCTCTTTTGGAGACATAGCAATCCATAGGTTTTAAGATACTTACTAGTCAGGTACATTCTTAGGCGTTTAATATGGGGTGTTGAGTCCATTTCGTTGAGCAAGGAGTAGCTCTTGTCTATTCCATATTTGGCTTAAGGAACTTTATCTGTGCTCATTTCAATCTCTGGTTTTATGCAACACCCCAACTCACCTTTCCCCTTAAGCGAGCATAAGTTGGTTTTCTAAATATGAGACCCTGTTCTGTTTTGGAATTCAGTTCCTGTGTAGCCAAGTTTACATTCCGTGTATTACTGATATCTTATGATGTTTCTTTTTCTGTGTGACTTATTTCAGTTAGAATCATCATACCTGAATCCACTCATTGTGCTTCTAAGGGCCTGATGACACAGATTTCATTGCTGAGTGATATTGCTTTGTAAGTAAATACCACAACTTCTTTATCCATTTTTCACTTTCTGCGATGTTGAACTTGTACTGTAAACGAGGTTCTTGTAAACAGAGCAATTCCAAACTTTGGGGTGGCTGTGTCTTTTTGATTTTAATTTCCCTAAGCTATAGGACAATAAGTGGAAGTGCCCTAGGTTCTGTTGCTTTGTTTTTTAGATGTTTCAGGAAACACCATACACATCTCCCGAGTGGTTGTTGGCAATTTACATCCCGCCCATCAGCATAACAAGGCTCCCAGTTCTCCATGGCCTGTCCTGCCTTTCTGGATTTTACACTTTTTTCAGATGGCCCTTTTGACCGGGGGGAAGTGAGACTTCATTGTAGTGCAGATTTCCTTTGCAAGCTTGCTTGGTTGGCCAAAAAGGGCGTATGCGTTTTTTCCTGAATATATTCAGGAAAAAACGCATACGCCCTTTTTGGCCAAGTGCATTATTGTGCACGTTCTGCCTCTTTTCCTATGCTTTCAATGCAATTCCAGTCTACCTCCTGAAATCAGTTTCCTGCAATTCTGCCCTGCATTGAAGTCCTCTTGGCAGCCTTACTTCAGTCTATTTTTGGACGATAGCTGTCATTTATAACTCTGCAGGTTTGTGAATTACAGTGCCCCTGAGCTCCTTTCTTCAACTCGCTTTCTTGTGAGCTGGCCGCAACACCGCAGGATGGCTTCAGGCCCTAATCTGGTTCCGGCATGGCACGCTGAGCCTTTGGTTATTTCCTCTTCCTGGTGGGAAATGAGAGTTAAATTTGCCCGTCCAGACACTTCCAGCTAGTCTCTCATTGGTTCTCCCTATTCCTGTTCATTTTCCGCAGAAATTGCAAACTGGGCCAAACAGGAGGTTAAAGGCGCTGACTCTCCAAGTGGGGAGAGTGTTAGTAAATCATCTGGAATGTTGCACCCGAGTACCAGGGTACGAAAACTGAGACATATTTGAACACGTCTCCCGTTCACACGGTTGATCATACTCTGGGTTCCACATGCATGTTTTAGCAGAAGGAAGAATACCTTAAACCTGGAGAGTTGAATCCCGTGGAATGGGTACCATGCAATATGACTTCAAAGGGTCTTCATTTGCTCACCGAACCTCTCCAATCCTATCACTGCTGCATTTATACCCCTGTACACATGCTTGATTCTCTTTCGGAGACATAGCAATCCATAGGTTTTAAGATACTTACTAGTCAGGTACATTCTTCGGCGTTTAATATGCGGTATTGAGTCCATTTCGTTGAGCAAGGAGTAGCTCTTGTCTATTCCATATTTGGCTTAAGGAACTTTATCTGTGCTCATTTCGATCTCTGGTTATGCAGCACCCCAACTCACCTTTACCCTTAAGCAAGCATAAGTTGGTTTTCTAAATTTGAGACCCTGTTCTGTTCTGTAATTCAGTTCCTGTGTAGCCAAGTTTCCATTCCGTGTATTACTGATATCTTATGATGTTTCTTTTTCTGTGTGACTTATTTCAGTTAGAATCATCATACCTGAATCCACTCATTGTGCTGCTAAGGGCCTGATGACACAGATTTCATTGCTGAGTGATATTGCTTTGTAAGTAAATACCACAACTTCTTTATCCATTTTTCACTTTCTGCGATGTTGAACTTGTACTGTAAACGAGGTTCTTGTAAACAGAGCCGTTCCAAACTTTGGGGTGGCTGTGTCTTTTTGATTTTAATTTCCCTAAGCTATAGGACCATAAGTGGAAGTGCCCTAGGTTCTGTTGCTTTGTTTTTTAGATGTTTCAGGAAACACCATACACTTCTCCCGAGTGTCTGTTGGCAATTTACATCCCGCCCATCAGCATAACAAGGCTCCCAGTTCTCCATGGCCTGTTGCCTTTCTGGATTTTACACTTTTTTCAGATGGCCCTTTTGACCGGGGGGAAGTGAGACTTCATTGTAGTGCAGATTTCCTTTCCAAGCTTGCTTGGTTGGCCAAAAAGGGCGTATGCGTGTTTTCCTGAATATATTCAGGAAAAAACTCATACGCCCTTTTTGGCCAAGTGCATCATTGTGGACGTTCTGCCTCTTTTCCTATGCTTTCAATGCAATTCCAGTCTACCTCCTGAAATCGGTTTCCTGCAATTCTGCCCCGCTTTCAAGTCCTCTTGGCAGCCTTACTTCAGTCTATTTTTGGACGATAGCTGTCATTTATAACTCTGCAGGTTTGTGAATTACAGTGCCCCTGAGCTCCTTTCTTCAACTCGCTTTCTTTTGAGCTGGCCGCAACACCGCAGGATGGCTTCAGGCCCTAATCTGGTTCCGGCACGGCACGCTGAGCCTTTGGTTATTTCCCCTTCCTGGTGGGAAATGAGAGTTAAATTTGCCCGTCCAGACACCTCCAGCTAGCCTCTCATTGGTTCTCGCTATTCCTGTTCATCTTCCGCAGAAATTGCAAACTGTGCCAAACAGGAGGTTAAAGGCGCTGACTCTCCAAGTGGGGAGAGTGTTAGTAAAGCGTCTGGAATGTTGCACCCGAGTACCAGGGTAGGAATACTGAGACATATTTGAACACGTCTCCCGATCACATGGTTGATCATACTCTGGGTTCCACATGCATATTTTAGCTGAAGGAAGAATACCTAAAACTTGGGTAGTTGAAACCCGTGCAATGGGTACCATGCAATATGACTTCAATGGGTATTCATTTGCTCACCGAACATCTCCAATCCTATCACTGCTGCGTTTATGCCCCTGTACACATGCTTGATTCTCTTTCGGAGACATAGCAATCCATAGGTTTTAAGATACTTACTAGTCAGGTACATTCTTACGCGTTTAATATGCGGTGTTGAGTCCATTTCGTTGAGCAAGGAGTAGCTCTTGTCTATTCCATATTTGGCTTAAGGAACTTTATCTGTGCTCATTTCAATCTCTGGTTTTATGCAGCACCCCAATACACCTTTACCCTTAAGCAAGCATAAGTTGGTTTTCTAAATTTGAGAACCTGTTCTGTTCTGTAATTCAGTTCCTGTGTAGCCAAGTTTACATTCCATGTATTAGTGATATCTTATGATGTTTCTTTTTCTGTGTGACTTATTTCAGTTAGAATCATCGTACCTGAATCCACTCATTATGCTGCTACGGGCCTGATGACATAGATTTCATTTCCTGAGTGATACTGCATTGTACGTAAGTACCACAAGTTCTTTATCCATTTTTCAATTTCTGTGATATTGAACTTGTACGGTAAATGAGGTTCTTGTAAACAGAGGCGTCCCAAACTTTGGGGTGGCTGTGTCTTTTTGATTTTAATTTCCCTAAGCTATAGGACCATAAGTGGAAGTGCCCTAGGCTCTGTTGCTTTGTTTTTCAGATGTTTCAGGAAACACCATACACTTCTCCCAAGTGTCTGTTGGCAATTTACATCCCGCCCATCAGCATAACAAGGCTCCCAGTTCTCCATGGCCTGTCCTGCCTTTCTGGATTTTACACTTTTTTCAGATGGCCCTTTTGACCGGGGGGAAGTGAGACTTCATTGTAGTGCAGATTTCCTTTGCAAGCTTGCTTGGTTGGCCAAAAAGGGCGTATGCGTTTTTTCCTGAATATATTCAGGAAAAAACGCATACGCCCTTTTTGGCCAAGTGCATCATTGTGGACGTTCTGCCTCTTTTCCTATGCTTTCAATGCAATTCCAGTCTACCTCCTGAAATCGGTTTCCTGCAATTCTGCCCCGCTTTCAAGTCCTCTTGGCAGCCTTACTTCAGTCTATTTTTGGACGATAGCTGTCATTTATAACTCTGCAGGTTTGTGAATTACAGTGCCCCTGAGCTCCTTTCTTCAACTCGCTTTCTTTTGAGCTGGCCGCAACACCGCATGATGGCTTCAGGCCCTAATCTGGTTCCGGCACGGCACGCTGAGCCTTTGGTTAATTCCTCTTCCTGGTGGGAAATGAGAGTTAAATTTGCCCGTCCAGACACCTCCAGCTAGCCTCTCATTGGTTCTCGCTATTCCTGTTCATCTTCCGCAGAAATTGCAAACTGGGCCAAACAGGAGGTTAAAGGGACTGACTCTCCAAGTCGGGAGAGTGTTAGTAAAGCGTCTGGAATGTTGCACCCGAGTACCAGGGGAGGAAAACTGAAACATATTTGAACACGTCTCCCGATCACATGGTTGATCATACTCTAGGTTCTACATGCATGTTTTAGCTGAAGGAAGAATACCTTAAACCTGGGTAGTTGAAACCCGTGGAATGGGTACCATGCAATATGACTTCAAAGGGTCTTCATTTGCTCACCGAACCTCTCCAATCCTATCACTGCTGCGTTTATGCCCCTGTACACATGCTTGATTCTCTTTCGGAGACATAGCAATCCATAGGTTTTAAGATACTTACTAGTCAGGTACATTCTTAGGCGTTTAATATGCGGTGTTGAGTCCATTTCGTTGAGCAAGGAGTAGCTCTTTTCTATTCCATATTTGGCTTAAGGAACTTTATCTGTGCTCATTTCAATCTCTGGTTTTATGCAGCACCCCAACTCACCTTTCCCCTTAAGCAAGCATAAGTTGGTTTTCTAAATTTGAGACCCTGTTCTGTTCTGTAATTCAGTTCCTGTGTAGCCAAGTTTACATTCCGTGTATTACTGATATCTTATGATGTTTCTTTTTCTGTGTGACTTATTTCAGTTAGAATCATCATACCTGAATCCACTCATTGTGCTGCTAAGGGCCTGATGACACAGATTTCATTGCTGAGTGATATTGCTTTGTAAGTAAATACCACAACTTCTTTATCCATTTTTCACTTTCTGCGATGTTGAACTTGTACTGTAAACGAGGTTCTTGTAAACAGAGCCATTCCAAACTTTGGGGTGGCTGTGTCTTTTTGATTTTAATTTCCCTAAGCTATAGGACCATAAGTGGAAGTGCCCTAGGTTCTGTTGCTTTGTTTTTTAGATGTTTCAGGAAACACCATACACTTCTCCCGAGTGGTTGTTGGCAATTTACATCCCGCCCATCAGCATAACAAGGCTCCCATTTCTCCATGGCCTGTCCTGCCTTTCTGGATTTTACACTTTTTTCAGATGGCCCTTTTGACCGGGGGGAAGTGAGACTTCATTGTAGTGCAGATTTCCTTTGCAAGCTTGCTTGGTTGGCCAAAAAGGGCGTATGCGTTTTTTCCTGAATATATTCAGGAAAAAACGCATACGCCCTTTTTGGCCAAGTGCATCATTGTGGACGTTCTGCCTCTTTTCCTATGCTTTCAATGCAATTCCAGTCTACCTCCTGAAATCGGTTTCCTGCAATTCTGCCCCGCTTTCTAGTCCTCTTGGCAGCCTTACTTCAGTCTATTTTTGGACGATAGCTGTCATTTATAACTCTGCAGGTTTGTGAATTACAGTGCCCCTGAGCTCCTTTCTTCAACTCGCTTTCTTTTGAGCTGGCCGCAACACCGCAGGATGGCGTCAGGCCCTAATCTGGTTCCGGTATGGCACGCTGAGCCTTTGGTTATTTCCTCTTCCTGGTTGGAAATGAGAGTTAAATTTGCCCGTCCAGACACCTCCAGCTAGTCTCTCATTGGTTCTCGCTATTCCTGTTCATCTTCCGCAGAAATTGCAAACTGGGCCAAACAGGAGGTTAAAGGCACTGACTCTCCAAGTGGGGAGAGTGTTAGTAAAGTGTCTGGAATGTTGCACCCGAGTACCAGGGGAGGAAAACTGAGACATATTTGAACACGTCTCCCGTTCACACGGTTGATCATACTCTGGGTTCCACATGCATGTTTTAGCTGAAGGAAGAATACCTTAAACCTGGAGAGTTGAGACCCGTGGAATGGGTACCATGCAATATGTCTTCAAAGGGTCTTCATTTGCTCACCGAACCTCTCCAATCCTATCACTGCTGCGTTTATGCCCCTGTACACATGCTTGATTCTCTTTTGGAGACATAGCAATCCATAGGTTTTAAGATACTTACTAGTCAGGTACATTCTTAGGCGTTTAATATGGGGTGTTGAGTCCATTTCGTTGAGCAAGGAGTAGCTCTTGTCTATTCCATATTTGGCTTAAGGAAATTTATCTGTGCTCATTTCAATCTCTGGTTTTATGCAACACCCCAACTCACCTTTCCCCTTAAGCGAGCATAAGTTGGTTTTCTAAATTTGAGACCCTGTTCTGTTCTGTAATTCAGTTCCTGTGTAGCCAAGTTTCCATTCCGTGTATTACTGATATCTTATGATGTTTCTTTTTCTGTGTGACTTATTTCAGTTAGAATCATCATACCTGAATCCACTCATTGTGCTGCTAAGGGCCTGATGACACAGATTTCATTGCTGAGTGATATTGCTTTGTAAGTAAATACCACAACTTCTTTATCCATTTTTCACTTTCTGTGATGTTGAACTTGTACTGTAAACGAGGTTCTTGTAAACAGAGCCGTTCCAAACTTTGGGGTGGCTGTGTCTTTTTGATTTTAATTTCCCTAAGCTATAGGACCATAAGTGGAAGTGCCCTAGGTTCTGTTGCTTTGTTTTTTAGATGTTTCAGGAAACACCATACACTTCTCCCAAGTGTCTGTTGGCAATTTACATCCCGCCCATCAGCATAACAAGGCTCCCAGTTCTCCATGGCCTGTTGCCTTTCTGGATTTTACACTTTTTTCAGATGGCCCTTTTGACCGGGGGGAAGTGAGACTTCATTGTAGTGCAGATTTCCTTTGCAAGCTTGCTTGGTTGGCCAAAAAGGGCGTATGCGTGTTTTCCTGAATATATTCAGGAAAAAACTCATACGACCTTTTTGGCCAAGTGCATCATTGTGGACGTTCTGCCTCTTTTCCTATGCTTTCAATGCAATTCCAGTCTACCTCCTGAAATCGGTTTCCTGCAATTCTGCCCCGCTTTCAAGTCCTCTTGGCAGCCTTACTTCAGTCTATTTTTGGATGATAGCTGTCATTTATAACTCTGCAGGTTTGTGAATTACAGTGCCCCTGAGCTCCTTTCTTCAACTCGCTTTCTTGTGACCTGGCCGCAACACCGCAGGATGGCTTCAGGCCCTAATCTGGTTCCGGCACGGCACACGAGCCTTTGGTTATTTCCCCTTCCTGGTGGGAAATGAGAGTTAAATTTGCCCGTCCAGACACCTCCAGCTAGCCTCTCATTGGTTCTCGCTATTCCTGTTCATCTTCCGCAGAAATTGCAAACTGTGCCAAACAGGAGGTTAAAGGCGCTGACTCTCCAAGTGGGGAGAGTGTTAGTAAAGCGTCTGGAATGTTGCACCCGAGTACCAGGGTAGGAATACTGAGACATATTTGAACACGTCTCCCGATCACATGGTTGATCATACTCTGGGTTCCACATGCATATTTTAGCTGAAGGAAGAATACCTAAAACTTGGGTAGTTGAAACCCGTGCAATGGATACCATGCAATATGACTTCAAAGGGTATTCATTTGCTCACCGAACATCTCCAATCCTATCACAGCTGCGTTTATGCCCCTGTACACATGCTTGATTCTCTTTCGGAGACATAGCAATCCATAGGTTTTACGATACTTACTAGTCAGGTACATTCTTAGGCGTTTAATATGCGGTGTTGAGTCCATTTCGTTGAGCAAGGAGTAGCTCTTGTCTATTCCATATTTGGCTTAAGGAACTTTATCTGTGCTCATTTCAATCTCTGGTTTTATGCAGCACCCCAATACACCTTTACCCTTAAGCAAGCATAAGTTGGTTTTCTAAATTTGAGAACCTGTTCTGTTCTGTAATTCAGTTCCTGTGTAGCCAAGTTTACATTCCATGTATTAGTGATATCTTATGATGTTTCTTTTTCTGTGTGACTTATTTCAGTTAGAATCATCGTACCTGAATCCACTCATTATGCTGCTACGGGCCTGATGACATAGATTTCATTTCCTGAGTGATACTGCATTGTACGTAAGTACCACAAGTTCTTTATCCATTTTTCAATTTCTGTGATATTGAACTTGTACGGTAAATGAGGTTCTTGTAAACAGAGGCGTCCCAAACTTTGGGGTGGCTGTGTCTTTTTGATTTTAATTTCCCTAAGCTATAGGACCATAAGTGGAAGTGCCCTAGGCTCTGTTGCTTTGTTTTTTAGATGTTTCAGGAAACACCATACACTTCTCCCAAGTGTCTGTTGGCAATTTACATCCCGCCCATCAGCATAACAAGGCTCCCAGTTCTCCATGGCCTGTCCTGCCTTTCTGGATTTTACACTTTTTTCAGATGGCCCTTTTGACCGGGGGGAAGTGAGACTTCATTGTAGTGCAGATTTCCTTTGCAAGCTTGCTTGGTTGGCCAAAAAGGGCGTATGCGTTTTTTCCTGAATATATTCAGGAAAAAACGCATACGCCCTTTTTGGCCAAGTGCATCATTGTGGACGTTCTGCCTCTTTTCCTATGCTTTCAATGCAATTCCAGTCTGCCTCCTGAAATCGGTTTCCTGCAATTCTGCCCCGCTTTCAAGTCCTCTTGGCAGCCTTACTTCAGTCTATTTTTGGACGATAGCTGTCATTTATAACTCTGCAGGTTTGTGAATTACAGTGCCCCTGAGCTCCTTTCTTCAACTCGCTTTCTTTTGAGCTGGCCGCAACACCGCAGGATGGCGTCAGGCCCTAATCTGGTTCCGGTATGGCACGCTGAGCCTTTGGTTATTTCCTCTTCCTGGTTGGAAATGAGAGTTAAATTTGCCCGTCCAGACACCTCCAGCTAGTCTCTCATTGGTTCTCGCTATTCCTGTTCATCTTCCGCAGAAATTGCAAACTGGGCCAAACAGGAGGTTAAAGGCACTGACTCTCCAAGTGGGGAGAGTGTTAGTAAAGTGTCTGGAATGTTGCACCCGAGTACCAGGGGAGGAAAACTGAGACATATTTGAACACGTCTCCCGTTCACACGGTTGATCATACTCTGGGTTCCACATGCATGTTTTAGCTGAAGGAAGAATACCTTAAACCTGGAGAGTTGAGACCCGTGGAATGGGTACCATGCAATATGTCTTCAAAGGGTCTTCATTTGCTCACCGAACCTCTCCAATCCTATCACTGCTGCGTTTATGCCCCTGTACACATGCTTGATTCTCTTTCGGAGACATAGCAATCCATAGGTTTTAAGATACTTACTAGTCAGGTACATTCTTAGGCGTTTAATATGGGGTGTTGAGTCCATTTCGTTGAGCAAGGAGTAGCTCTTGTCTATTCCATATTTGGCTTAAGGAAATTTATCTGTGCTCATTTCAATCTCTGGTTTTATGCAACACCCCAACTCACCTTTCCCCTTAAGCGAGCATAAGTTGGTTTTCTAAATTTGAGACCCTGTTCTGTTCTGTAATTCAGTTCCTGTGTAGCCAAGTTTCCATTCCGTGTATTACTGATATCTTATGATGTTTCTTTTTCTGTGTGACTTATTTCAGTTAGAATCATCATACCTGAATCCACTCATTGTGCTGCTAAGGGCCTGATGACACAGATTTCATTGCTGAGTGATATTGCTTTGTAAGTAAATACCACAACTTCTTTATCCATTTTTCACTTTCTGTGATGTTGAACTTGTACTGTAAACGAGGTTCTTGTAAACAGAGCCGTTCCAAACTTTGGGGTGGCTGTGTCTTTTTGATTTTAATTTCCCTAAGCTATAGGACCATAAGTGGAAGTGCCCTAGGTTCTGTTGCTTTGTTTTTTAGATGTTTCAGGAAACACCATACACTTCTCCCAAGTGTCTGTTGGCAATTTACATCCCGCCCATCAGCATAACAAGGCTCCCAGTTCTCCATGGCCTGTTGCCTTTCTGGATTTTACACTTTTTTCAGATGGCCCTTTTGACCGGGGGGAAGTGAGACTTCATTGTAGTGCAGATTTCCTTTGCAAGCTTGCTTGGTTGGCCAAAAAGGGCGTATGCGTGTTTTCCTGAATATATTCAGGAAAAAACTCATACGACCTTTTTGGCCAAGTGCATCATTGTGGACGTTCTGCCTCTTTTCCTATGCTTTCAATGCAATTCCAGTCTACCTCCTGAAATCGGTTTCCTGCAATTCTGCCCCGCTTTCAAGTCCTCTTGGCAGCCTTACTTCAGTCTATTTTTGGATGATAGCTGTCATTTATAACTCTGCAGGTTTGTGAATTACAGTGCCCCTGAGCTCCTTTCTTCAACTCGCTTTCTTGTGACCTGGCCGCAACACCGCAGGATGGCTTCAGGCCCTAATCTGGTTCCGGCACGGCACACGAGCCTTTGGTTATTTCCCCTTCCTGGTGGGAAATGAGAGTTAAATTTGCCCGTCCAGACACCTCCAGCTAGCCTCTCATTGGTTCTCGCTATTCCTGTTCATCTTCCGCAGAAATTGCAAACTGTGCCAAACAGGAGGTTAAAGGCGCTGACTCTCCAAGTGGGGAGAGTGTTAGTAAAGCGTCTGGAATGTTGCACCCGAGTACCAGGGTAGGAATACTGAGACATATTTGAACACGTCTCCCGATCACATGGTTGATCATACTCTGGGTTCCACATGCATATTTTAGCTGAAGGAAGAATACCTAAAACTTGGGTAGTTGAAACCCGTGCAATGGATACCATGCAATATGACTTCAAAGGGTATTCATTTGCTCACCGAACATCTCCAATCCTATCACAGCTGCGTTTATGCCCCTGTACACATGCTTGATTCTCTTTCGGAGACATAGCAATCCATAGGTTTTACGATACTTACTAGTCAGGTACATTCTTAGGCGTTTAATATGCGGTGTTGAGTCCATTTCGTTGAGCAAGGAGTAGCTCTTGTCTATTCCATATTTGGCTTAAGGAACTTTATCTGTGCTCATTTCAATCTCTGGTTTTATGCAGCACCCCAATACACCTTTACCCTTAAGCAAGCATAAGTTGGTTTTCTAAATTTGAGAACCTGTTCTGTTCTGTAATTCAGTTCCTGTGTAGCCAAGTTTACATTCCATGTATTAGTGATATCTTATGATGTTTCTTTTTCTGTGTGACTTATTTCAGTTAGAATCATCGTACCTGAATCCACTCATTATGCTGCTACGGGCCTGATGACATAGATTTCATTTCCTGAGTGATACTGCATTGTACGTAAGTACCACAAGTTCTTTATCCATTTTTCAATTTCTGTGATATTGAACTTGTACGGTAAATGAGGTTCTTGTAAACAGAGGCGTCCCAAACTTTGGGGTGGCTGTGTCTTTTTGATTTTAATTTCCCTAAGCTATAGGACCATAAGTGGAAGTGCCCTAGGCTCTGTTGCTTTGTTTTTTAGATGTTTCAGGAAACACCATACACTTCTCCCAAGTGTCTGTTGGCAATTTACATCCCGCCCATCAGCATAACAAGGCTCCCAGTTCTCCATGGCCTGTCCTGCCTTTCTGGATTTTACACTTTTTTCAGATGGCCCTTTTGACCGGGGGGAAGTGAGACTTCATTGTAGTGCAGATTTCCTTTGCAAGCTTGCTTGGTTGGCCAAAAAGGGCGTATGCGTTTTTTCCTGAATATATTCAGGAAAAAACGCATACGCCCTTTTTGGCCAAGTGCATCATTGTGGACGTTCTGCCTCTTTTCCTATGCTTTCAATGCAATTCCAGTCTGCCTCCTGAAATCGGTTTCCTGCAATTCTGCCCCGCTTTCAAGTCCTCTTGGCAGCCTTACTTCAGTCTATTTTTGGACGATAGCTGTCATTTATAACTCTGCAGGTTTGTGAATTACAGTGCCCCTGAGCTCCTTTCTTCAACTCGCTTTCTTTTGAGCTGGCCGCAACACCGCATGATGGCTTCAGGCCCTAATCTTGTTCCGGCACGGCATGCTGAGCCTTTGGTTAATTCCTCTTCCTGGTGGGAAATGAGAGTTAAATTTGCCCGTCCAGACACCTCCAGCTAGCCTCTCATTGGTTCTCGCTATTCCTGTTCATCTTCCGCAGAAATTGCAAACTGGGCCAAACAGGAGGTTTAAGGCGCTGACTCTCCAAGTCGGGAGAGTGTTAGTAAAGCATCTGTAATGTTGCACCCGAGTACCAGGGTACGAAAACTGAAACATATTTGAACACGTCTCCCGATCACATGGTTGATCATACTCTAGGTTCTACATGCATGTTTTAGCTGAAGGAAGAATACCTTAAACCTGGGTAGTTGAAACCCGTGGAATGGGTACCATGCAATATGACTTCAAAGGGTCTTCATTTGCTCACCGAACCTCTCCAATCCTATCACTGCTGCGTTTATGCCCCTGTACACATGCTTGATTCTCTTTCGGAGACATAGCAATCCATAGGTTTTAAGATACTTACTAGTCAGGTACATTCTTAGGCGTTTAATATGCGGTGTTGAGTCCATTTCGTTGAGCAAGGAGTAGCTCTTTTCTATTCCATATTTGGCTTAAGGAACTTTATCTGTGCTCATTTCAATCTCTGGTTTTATGCAGCACCCCAACTCACCTTTCCCCTTAAGCAAGCATAAGTTGGTTTTCTAAATTTGAGACCCTGTTCTGTTCTGTAATTCAGTTCCTGTGTAGCCAAGTTTCCATTCCGTGTATTACTGATATCTTATGATGTTTCTTTTTCTGTGTGACTTATTTCAGTTAGAATCATCATACCTGAATCCACTCATTGTGCTGCTAAGGGCCTGATGACACAGATTTCATTGCTGAGTGATATTGCTTTGTAAGTAAATACCACAACTTCTTTATCCATTTTTCACTTTCTGCGATGTTGAACTTGTACTGTAAACGAGGTTCTTTTAAACACAGCCGTTCCAAACTTTGGGGTGGCTGTGTCTTTTTGATTTTAATTTCCCTAAGCTATAGGACCATAAGTGGAAGTGCCCTAGGCTCTGTTGCTTTGTTTTTTAGATGTTTCAGGAAACACCATACACTTCTCCCAAGTGTCTGTTGGCAATTTACATCCCGCCCATCAGCATAACAAGGCTCCCAGTTCTCAATGGCCTGTTGCCTTTCTGGATTTTACACTTTTTTCAGATGGCCCTTTTGACCGGGGGGAAGTGAGACTTCATTGTAGTGCAGATTTCCTTTGCAAGCTTGCTTGGTTGGCCAAAAAGGGCATATGCGTTTTTTCCTGAATATATTCAGGAAAAAACGCATATGCCCTTTTTGGCCAAGTGCATCATTGTGGACGTTCTGCCTCTTTTCCTATGCTTTCAATGCAATTCCAGTCTACCTCCTGAAATCGGTTTCCTGCAATTCTGCCCCGCTTTCAAGTCCTCTTGGCAGCCTTACTTCAGTCTATTTTTGGACGATAGCTGTCATTTATAACTCTGCAGGTTTGTGAATTACAGTGCCCCTGAGCTCCTTTCTTCAACTCGCTTTCTTTTGAGCTGGCCGCAACACCGCATGATGGCTTCAGGCCCTAATCTGGTTCCGGCACGGCACGCGGAGCCTTTGGTTAATTCCTCTTCCTGGTGGGAAATGAGAGTTAAATTTGCCCGTCCAGACACCTCCAGCTAGCCTCTCATTGGTTCTCGCTATTCCTGTTCATCTTCCGCAGAAATTGCAAACTGGGCCAAACAGGAGGTTAAAGGGACTGACTCTCCAAGTCGGGAGAGTATTAGTAAAGCGTCTGGAATGTTGCACCCGAGTACCACGGTACGAAAACTGAGACATATTTGAACACGTCTCCCGATCACATGGTTGATCATACTCTAGGTTCTACATGCATGTTTTAGCTGAAGGAAGAATACCTTAAACCTGGGTAGTTGAAACCCGTGGAATGGGTACCATGCAATATGACTTCAAAGGGTCTTCATTTGCTCACCGAACCTCTCCAATCCTATCACTGCTGCGTTTATGCCCCTGTACACATGCTTGATTCTCTTTCGGAGACATAGCAATCCATAGGTTTTAAGATACTTACTAGTCAGGTACATTCTTAGGCGTTTAATATGCGGTGTTGAGTCCATTTCGTTGAGCAAGGAGTAGCTCTTTTCTATTCCATATTTGGCTTAAGGAACTTTATCTGTGCTCATTTCAATCTCTGGTTTTATGCAGCACCCCAACTCACCTTTCCCCTTAAGCAAGCATAAGTTGGTTTTCTAAATTTGAGACCCTGTTCTGTTCTGTAATTCAGTTCCTGTGTAGCCAAGTTTCCATTCCGTGTATTACTGATATCTTATGATGTTTCTTTTTCTGTGTGACTTATTTCAGTTAGAATCATCATACCTGAATCCACTCATTGTGCTGCTAAGGGCCTGATGACACAGATTTCATTGCTGAGTGATATTGCTTTGTAAGTAAATACCACAACTTCTTTATCCATTTTTCACTTTCTGCGATGTTGAACTTGTACTGTAAACGAGGTTCTTTTAAACACAGCCGTTCCAAACTTTGGGGTGGCTGTGTCTTTTTGATTTTAATTTCCCTAAGCTATAGGACCATAAGTGGAAGTGCCCTAGGCTCTGTTGCTTTGTTTTTTAGATGTTTCAGGAAACACCATACACTTCTCCCAAGTGTCTGTTGGCAATTTACATCCCGCCCATCAGCATAACAAGGCTCCCAGTTCTCAATGGCCTGTTGCCTTTCTGGATTTTACACTTTTTTCAGATGGCCCTTTTGACCGGGGGGAAGTGAGACTTCATTGTAGTGCAGATTTCCTTTGCAAGCTTGCTTGGTTGGCCAAAAAGGGCATATGCGTTTTTTCCTGAATATATTCAGGAAAAAACGCATATGCCCTTTTTGGCCAAGTGCATCATTGTGGACGTTCTGCCTCTTTTCCTATGCTTTCAATGCAATTCCAGTCTACCTCCTGAAATCGGTTTCCTGCAATTCTGCCCCGCTTTCAAGTCCTCTTGGCAGCCTTACTTCAGTCTATTTTTGGACGATAGCTGTCATTTATAACTCTGCAGGTTTGTGAATTACAGTGCCCCTGAGCTCCTTTCTTCAACTCGCTTTCTTTTGAGCTGGCCGCAACACCGCATGATGGCTTCAGGCCCTAATCTGGTTCCGGCACGGCACGCGGAGCCTTTGGTTAATTCCTCTTCCTGGTGGGAAATGAGAGTTAAATTTGCCCGTCCAGACACCTCCAGCTAGCCTCTCATTGGTTCTCGCTATTCCTGTTCATCTTCCGCAGAAATTGCAAACTGGGCCAAACAGGAGGTTAAAGGGACTGACTCTCCAAGTCGGGAGAGTATTAGTAAAGCGTCTGGAATGTTGCACCCGAGTACCACGGTACGAAAACTGAGACATATTTGAACACGTCTCCCGATCACATGGTTGATCATACTCTAGGTTCTACATGCATGTTTTAGCTGAAGGAAGAATACCTTAAACCTGGGTAGTTGAAACCCGTGGAATGGGTACCATGCAATATGACTTCAAAGGGTCTTCATTTGCTCACCGAACCTCTCCAATCCTATCACTGCTGCGTTTATGCCCCTGTACACATGCTTGATTCTCTTTCGGAGACATAGCAATCCATAGGTTTTAAGATACTTACTAGTCAGGTACATTCTTAGGCGTTTAATATGCGGTGTTGAGTCCATTTCGTTGAGCAAGGAGTAGCTCTTTTCTATTCCATATTTGGCTTAAGGAACTTTATCTGTGCTCATTTCAATCTCTGGTTTTATGCAGCACCCCAACTCACCTTTCCCCTTAAGCAAGCATAAGTTGGTTTTCTAAATTTGAGACCCTGTTCTGTTCTGTAATTCAGTTCCTGTGTAGCCAAGTTTCCATTCCGTGTATTACTGATATCTTATGATGTTTCTTTTTCTGTGTGACTTATTTCAGTTAGAATCATCATACCTGAATCCACTCATTGTGCTGCTAAGGGCCTGATGACACAGATTTCATTGCTGAGTGATATTGCTTTGTAAGTAAATACCACAACTTCTTTATCCATTTTTCACTTTCTGCGATGTTGAACTTGTACTGTAAACGAGGTTGTTTTAAACACAGCCGTTCCAAACTTTGGGGTGGCTGTGTCTTTTTGATTTTAATTTCCCTAAGCTATAGGACCATAAGTGGAAGTGCGCTAGGCTCTGTTACTTTGTTTTTTAGATGTTTCAGGAAACACCATACACTTCTCCCAAGTGTCTGTTGGCAATTTACATCCCGCCCATCAGCATAACAAGGCTCCCAGTTCTCAATGGCCTGTTGCCTTTCTGGATTTTACACTTTTTTCAGATGGCCCTTTTGACCGGGGGGAAGTGAGACTTCATTGTAGTGCAGATTTCCTTTGCAAGCTTGCTTGGTTGGCCAAAAAGGGCGTATGCGTTTTTTCCTGAATATATTCAGGAAAAAACGCATACGCCCTTTTTGGCCAAGTGCATCATTGTGGACGTTCTGCCTCTTTTCCTATGCTTTCAATGCAATTCCAGTCTACCTCCTGAAATCGGTTTCCTGCAATTCTGCCCCGCTTTCAAGTCGTCTAGGCAGCCTTACTTCAGTATATTTTTGGACGATAGCTGTCATTTATAACTCTGCAGGTTTGTGAATTACAGTGCCCCTGAGCTCCTTTCTTCAACTCGCTTTCTTGTGACCTGGCCGCAACACCACAGGATGGCTTCAGGCCCTAATCTGGTTCCGGCCCGGCATGCTGAGCCTTTGGTTAATTTCTCTTCCTGGTGGGAAATGAGAGTTAAATTTGCCAGTCCAGACACCTCCAGCTAGCCTCTCATTGGTTCTCGCTATTCCTGTTCATCTTCCGCAGAAATTGCAAACTGGGCCAAACAGGAGGTTAAAGGGACTGACTCTCCAAGTCGGGAGAGTGTTAGTAAAGCGTCTGGAATGTTGCAACCGAGTACCAGGGGAGGAAAACTGAGACATATTTGAACACGTCTCCCGTTCACATGGTTGATCATACTCTGGGTTCCACATGCATGTTTTAGCTGAAGGAAGAATACCTTAAACCTGGAGAGTTGAGACCCGTGTAATGGGTACCATGCAATATGACTTCAAAGGGTCTTCATTTGCTCACTGAACCTCTCCAATCCTATCACTGCTGCGTTTATGCCCCTGTACACATGCTTGATTCTCTTTTGGAGACATAGCAATCCATAGGTTTTAAGATACTTACTAGTCAGATATATTCTTAGGCGTTTAATATGCGGTGTTGAGTCCATTTCGTTGAGCAAGGAGTAGCTCTTGTCTATTCCATATTTGGCTTAAGGAAATTTATCTGTGCTCATTTCAATCTCTGGTTTTATGCAGCACCCCAACTCACCTTTACCCTTAAGCAAGCATAAGTTGGTTTTCTAAATTTGAGACCCTGTTCTGTTCTGTAATTCAGTTCCTGTGTAGCCAAGTTTACATTCCGTGTATTACTGATATCTTATGATGTTTCTTTTTCTGTGTGACTTATTTCAGTTAGAATCATCATACCTGAATCCACTCATTGTGCTGCTAAGGGCCTGATGACACAGATTTCATTGCTGAGTGATATTGCTTTGTAAGTAAATACCACAACTTCTTTATCCATTTTTCACTTTCTGTGATATTGAACTTGTACGGTAAACGAGGTTCTTGTAAACAGAGGCGTCCCAAACTTTGGGGTGGCTGTGTCTTTTTGATTTTAATTTCCCTAAGCTATAGGACCATAAGTGGAAGTGCCCTAGGCTCTGTTGCTTTGTTTTTTAGATGTTTCAGGAAACACCATACACTTCTCCCGAGTGTCTGTTGGCAATTTACATCCCGCCCATCAGCATAACAAGGCTCCCAGTTCTCCATGGCCTGTCCTGCCTTTCTGGATTTTACACTTTTTTCAGATGGCCCTTTTGACCGGGGGGAAGTGAGACTTCTTTGTAGTGCAGATTTCCTTTGCAAGCTTGCTTTGTTGGCCAAAAAGGGCGTATGCGTTTTTTCCTGAATATATTCAGGAAAAAACGCATACGCCCTTTTTGGCCAAGTGCATCATTGTGGACGTTCTGCCTCTTTTCCTATGCTTTCAATGCAATTCCAGTCTACCTCCTGAAATCGGTTTCCTGCAATTCTGCCCCGCTTTCAAGTCCTCTTGGCAGCCTTACTTCAGTCTATTTTTGGACGATAGCTGTCATTTATAACTCTGCAGGTTTGTGAATTACAGTGCCCCTGAGCTCCTTTCTTCAACTCGCTTTCTTTTGAGCTGGCCGCAACACCGCAGGATGGCTTCAGGCCCTAATCTGGTTCCGGCACGGCACGCTGAGCCTTTGGTTAATTCCTCTTCCTGGTGGGAAATGAGAGTTAAATTTGCCCGTCCAGACACCTCCAGCTAGTCTCTCATTGGTTCTCGCTATTCCTGTTCATCTTCCGCAGAAATTGCAAACTGGGCCAAACAGGAGGTTAAAGGCGCTGACTCTCCAAGTGGGGAGAGTGTTAGTAAAGCGTCTGGAATGTTGCACCCGAGTACCAGGGGAGGAAAACTGAGACATATTTGAACACGTCTCCCGTTCACATGGTTGATCATACTTGGGTTCCACATGCATGTTTTAGCTGAAGGAAGAATACCTAAAACCTGGGTAGTTGAGACCCGTGTAATGGGTACCATGCAATATGACTTCAAAGGGTCTTCATTTGCTCACCGAACCTCTCCAATCCTACCACTGTTGCGTTTATGCCCCTGTACACATGCTTGATTCTCTTTTGGAGACATAGCAATCCATAGGTTTTACGATACTTACTAGTCAGGTACATTCTTAAGCGTATAATATGCGGTGTTGAGTCCATTTCGTTGAGCAAGGAGTAGCTCTTGTCTATTCCATATTTGACTTAAGGAACTTTATCTGTGCTCATTTCAATCTCTGGTTTTATGCAGCACCCCAACTCACCTTTACACTTAAGCAAGCATAAGTTGGTTTTCTAAATTTGAGACCCTGTTCTGTTCTGTAATTCAGTTCCTGTGTAGCCAAGTTTACATTCCGTGTATTACTGATATCTTATGATGTTTCTTTTTCTGTGTGACTTATTTCAGTTAGAATCATCATACCTGAATCCACTCATTGTGCTGCTAAGGGCCTGATGACATAGATTTCATTGCTGAGTGATATTGCTTTGTAAGTGAATACCACAACTTCTTTATCCATTTTTCACTTTCTGCGATGTTGAACTTGTACTGTAAACGAGGTTCTTGTAAACAGAGCCGTTCCAAACTTTGGGGTGGCTGTGTCTTTTTGATTTTAATTTCCCTAAGCTATAGGACAATAAGTGGAAGTGCCCTAGGCTCTGTTACTTTGTTTTTTAGATGTTTCAGGAAACACCATACACTTCTCCCGAGTGGTTGTTGGCAATTTACATCCCGCCCATCAGCATAACAAGGCTCCCAGTTCTCCATGGCCTGTCCTGCCTTTCTGGATTTTACACTTTCTTCAGATGGCCCTTTTGACCGGGGGGAAGTGAGACTTCATTGTAGTGCAGATTTCCTTTGCAAGCTTGCTTGGTTGGCCAAAAAGGGCGTATGCGTTTTTTCCTGAATATATTCAGGAAAAAACGCATACGCCCTTTTTGGCCAAGTGCATCACTGTGGACGTTCTGCCTCTTTTCCTATGCTTGAAATGCAATTCCAGTCTACCTCCTGAAATCGGTTTCCTGCAATTCTGCCCCGCTTTCAAGTCCTCTTGGCAGCCTTACTTCAGTCTATTTTTGGACGATAGCTGTCATTTATAACTCTGCAGGTTTGTGAATTACAGTGCCCCTGAGCTCCTTTCTTCAACTCGCTTTCTTTTGAGGTGGCCGCAACACCGCAGGATGGCTTCAGGCCCTAATCTGGTTATGGCACGGCACGCTGAGCCTTTGGTTAATTCCTCTTCCTGGTGGGAAATGAGAGTTAAATTTGCCCGTCCAGACACCTCCAGGTAGCCTCTCAGTGGTTCTCACTATTCCTGTTCATCTTCCGCAAAAATTGCAAACTGGGCCAAACAGGAGGTTAAAGGGACTGACTCTCCAAGTCGGGAGAGTGTTAGTAAAGCGTCTGGAATGTTGCACCCGAGTACCAGGGGAGGAAAACTGAGACATATTTGAACACGTCTCCCGATCACATGGTTGATCATACTCTAGGTTCCACATGCATGTTAGCTGAAGGAAGAATACCTTAAACCTGGGTATTTGAAACCCGTGGAATGGGTACCATGCAATATGACTTCAAAGGGTCTTCATTTGCTCACCGAACCTCTCCAATCCTATCACTGCTGCGTTTATGCCCCTGTACACATGCTTGATTCTCTTTCGGAGACATAGCAATCCATAGGTTTTAAGATACTTACTAGTCAGGTACATTCTTAGGCGTTTAATATTGGGTGTTGAGTCCATTTCGTTGAGCAAGGAGTAGCTCTTGTCTATTCCATATTTGGCTTAAGGAACTTTATCTGTGCTCATTTCAATCTCTGGTTTTATGCAGCACCCCAACTCACCTTTCCCCTTAAGCAAGCATAAGTTGGTTTTCTAAATTTGAGACCCTGTTCTGTTCTGTAATTCAGTTCCTGTGTAGCCAAGTTTACATTCCGTGTATTACTGATATCTTATGATGTTTCTTTTTCTGTGTGACTTATTTCAGTTAGAATCATCATACCTGAATCCACTCATTGTGCTGCTAAGGGCCTGATGACACAGATTTCATTGCTGAGTGATATTGCTTTGTAAGTAAATACCACAACTTCTTTATCCATTTTTCACTTTCTGCGATGTTGAACTTGTACTGTAAACGAGGTTCTTGTAAACAGAGCCATTCCAAACTTTGGGGTGGCTGTGTCTTTTTGATTTTAATTTCCCTAAGCTATAGGACAATAAGTGGAAGTTCCCTACGTTCTGTTGCTTTGTTTTTTAGATGTTTCAGGAAACACCATAGACTTCTCAGAGTGGTTGTTGGCAATTTACATCCCACCCATCAGCATAACAAGGCTCCCAGTTCTCCATGGCCCGTCCTGCCTTTCTGGATTTTACACTTTTTTCAGATGGCCCTTTTGACAGGGGGGAAGTGAGACTTCATTGTAGTGCAGATTTCCTTTGCAAGCTTGCTTGGTTGGCCAAAAAGGGCGTATGCGTTTTTTCCTGAATATATTCAGGAAAAAACGCATACGCCCTTTTTGGCCAAGTGCATCATTGTGGACGTTCTGCCTCTTTTCCTATGCTTTCAATGCAATTCCAGTCTACCTCCTGAAATCGGTTTCCTGCAATTCTGCTCCGCTTTCAAGTCCTCTTGGCAGCCTTACTTCAGTCTATTTTTGGACGATAGCTGTCATTTATAACTCTGCAGGTTTGTGAATTACAGTGCCCCTGAGCTCCTTTCTTCAACTCGCTTTCTTGTGAGCTGGCCGCAACACCGCAGGATGTCTTCAGGCCCTAATCTGGTTCCGGCATGGCACGCTGAGCCTTTGGTTAATTCCTCTTCCTGGCGGGAAATGAGAGTTAAATTTGCCCGTCCAGACACCTCCAGCTAGCCTCTCATTGGTTCTCGCTATTCCTGTTCATCTTCCGCAGAAATTGCAAACTGGGCCAAACAGGAGGTTAAAGGGACTGACTCTCCAAGTTGGGAGAGTGTTAGTAAAGGGTCTGGAATGTTGCACCCGAGTACCAGGGGAGGAAAACTGAGACATATTTGAACACGTCTCCCGTTCACATGGTTGATCATACTTGGGTTCCACATGCATGTTTTAGCTGAAGGAAGAATACCTTAAACCTGGAGAGTTAAGACTCGTGTAATGGGTACCATGCAATATGACTTCAAAGGGTCTTCATTTGCTCACCGAACCTCTCCAATCCTATCACTGCTGCGTTTATGCCCCTGTACACACGCTTGATTCTCTTTTGGAGACATAGCAATCCATAGGTTTTAAGATACTTACTAGTCAGGTACATTCTTAGGCGTTTAATATGCGGTGTTGAGTCCATTTCGTTGAGCAAGGAGTAGCTCTTGTCTATTCCATATTTGGCTTAAGGAACTTTATCTGTGCTCATTTCAAT